>NC_056726.1:1175988314-1176060814 GCF_019279795.1 Protopterus annectens | reverse complement strand
TAGGGGTTGATGTCTAGTTTGGTGAGTTTATCAATAATTCTTGAGTGAGGAATGTTATCAAAGGCCTTTGCCAGATCGAGGAAAGCTGTATAAACTGCCTTACCCTCATCCACAGCTCTGGTGACTGCCTAAAAGAACTCATCCAGGTTGAGCAGGTACGATCTACCTTTCACAAAATCAAACTGCATGGGATCTAGAGTTTAGAGATTCCCTATATCTTTGTTAATTAGATCCATGATGATGCACTCCATAGCTTACATATCAGGCTTGTCAAGCTAATGGGACAATAATTCCTAGGGTCTGTAGTCATTCCCCCTTTTATGGAGTGTGCCTTGGTTCTGTTGGGTATGGCTAGTTCCATGCATTTATGTACATGTCCGTACAGTGCATTGGTGTATGATTCAGCAGTCATGCAACTATTTTCCAATGGCATGGGTGCTGTGAAGTTAGCCACCTCTGTTTTTAGGAGCCCAGAGTCAGCTTTGGAGACGTTTTTCATTGTGGTCACCTTTGCGGGGAGTGTGGGTGAAATGAGGATTTTCCTGGTGATTAGTTTGTGGTCAGATCTAACCAGGGAGGACTTGACTATTGGTGTAAAGCAACGGTTGCCCATGCTAGTAATAACCAGGTCAAGGATGTTGCTTCCTCTAGTGGGAGTAAGAATGAGCTGGTCCAGAGCATTGGAATTGATGAATTCCAGGAAGCGTTGGGCCAGTGTATTGGTGCATGAGTAGTTTTCCCAGTTGATGAATGGATAGTTGAAGTCACCCAGTATGAGAGTGTTGGTTTGGACCCTAATAGATTCCAGGGTGCTTAGGAACATGGGTGAGAGTCTTGGGACATGGTTGGGGACCTATAGTAGGCTATGACCTGAATTGCCATCTTACCCAATGTTAGTTGTACCTGAAGTATCTCAGATGCGTTATGTTGGGCTACCAGTCTGGAGTTGTGCATATCCTTTATGAATATGGAGACACTGCCACCCTTGGAGCTTCAGTCCTTGTTCTGTGGCTGAAAGATTTGGAATGAGTGGTAGCCTGATAGTGCAGGGGTGCTTTCTGCTGCTTTAAACCAGGTCTCCATTACAGCACAAATGCCGATGTTCTCCATTTTCAGGAGTGTTTTGAGCAAGTGCATCTTGAGATTTAAACTTCTAGCATTGAGCAGTATGACCCTCAGATTGCATTTATTTATAGCTGTTATGGTGGTCTTTTGAACACCACCTAAAAAGGCACTATAGGGGTGGCAAGAGCCTTAGCCAGTACCCGGAAACCCAGGGGTAACAAATGCAGGCCGTCTCTGGCAAAGCATTGAGGTCTGTCAATCATGTCATGTCATCCCAGGCAGACAGATACTGGATCCCCTTAGAATGACACTAGAAATGTAGCCATAGTTAAAGTCAGTCATTTTTGCATGTACTGTGGTATCATTCTGGGTGATGGCAAGAAGCTGGTCAAGGCTAGGGACATACCATCCTGGGCCACAAAATACGGGAGCGCCATCATGTCTCTTTTCACATAGTCAAGAGAGGTATATCTCAGGTCATTCACACCCACATGGACAATGACAGAGTCATAGTTGTACTTGTTGTGGAGTGACCTGAGTGAGTGTTTTATGTGTCAGATTCTGGCACCTGATAGACAGCTGACTTTTACCCTCTCCTTATTCAACCTGGTCAGTAGGACGTCAGTGTGCCGCACTATTGAGTCACCTATGATTAGTGTATTGAGCAAGCTATTTTGCCTTAGGGGCTTAGGTTGAGGGTGTAGGTGAGCTAATGTGTCTTGTGGTTTGTGTTGTGTTGGGGTGGTCAAGTACATTTCTGCTTTGGAGGTCTCTGCTATTTGGGTAGATTTCTATTGAGAGCCTCCATGAAGGTGGGTATGTGGTTTGTGATTTTATGTGAGAGCTGTGATGGTGGGTGTTCTGGAGGGCTGTGTGCTCCATGTGGTGTGGTGCAGGTGTTGACCTTCTCCTCTAAACCAGCTATTGCAGTCTTGACCTGAATGTGCGTGGCTTCCAGTTTGGAGATATAAGTACATCTCTCACAGGACTGAGAGTTGGGAGGTAAGTGGAGAGGTTTGTCTGTGTACATGAGGCAGTTGGTACACTGCCTCAGAATGCCCAAGTTCACCAGGTTAATAGAAGAAAGCCCAGGGGAACTGACATTTAGACATGCCACGAGGGATGGTCATCATTACTAAGTACTGCAGCTGTTTCCTTATAGGACATTTAGTGCTGATAGCACTTACGTGTGCTACAATAATTGCTACAAAAAATCTGATGAAGTGCTGGGTGAATAAGCTTAATTAAAGTGCAAGAGAGAAGAGAACTAGCAAGATCTAAGGGAAAAAGTGAAGAGCAGACTTTCAGGCACCGGTAATAGTTTACCCCAGGTTAGCAGTGCTGCAAGGCACACAAACAAGTGCAAACCCACGCAAACACGGGCTTTTAAAGCAGAAAGTTGAAAGGGATAGAAAAACTGCCCAAACGGCCAAAAAACTACAATTTCACACCCACTCTTCTTGTGGTAGATAGGCTACCTAGTGCTTATCACTCCCATTGATAAGCTGGAAGGCTTCCCTCTAACACAGAAAAGTCTGGGGAACTCAGAAACTTACAATACAATCCTGGATACAGCAAATCTGTATCTGGACTACTCTAGTAACAGGAAAGGTGGGAAACACGTTAGAACTTTTTTTTTTTTGCAGAAAAACAGTTAAAACAGTAATAAAATCACTTTAAATGCAGGGCAAGCTACCACACTTGAGTCTGTATAAATATTAAAGCAAATACAGTTAAAATAAATGCAGTTAAATGAAAAAAATACTTAAATCACGTGTAGAACGCAGTGTAATCAGGATAAATCAAAATGGAGGTACTTAAAGTCTCGCCATCTCCTTTCTGTTGTTCTTGTAGTCTGCAGGATGCCAAAACTGGATCTGCAGAGCTTAAACAAGTGCAAACTCATGCAAACATGGGCTTTTTAAGCAGAAAGTTGAAAGGGATAGAAAAACTGCCCAAACAGCCAATAACCTATCCTCTAACGCAGAAAGGTCTGGGGAACTCAGAAACTTACAATACAGTCCTGCATACATCAAATCTACATCTGAACTACTCTAGTAACAGGAAAGGCAGGAAACAAGGTTAGAACTATTTTTTGGGGGGTGTGCAGAAAAAAGGTTAAAACAGTAATAAAATCACTTTAAATGCAGTGCAAGCTAACATACTTGAGGGTGTAGCAATATTAAAACAAACACAGTTAAAATAAATGAAAAAAAATGACTTAAATCAAGTTCAGAACTGTAAAATTCTTTTTCATACTGAGAGTTGTATTTTCTGGTTGTGAGTGCTCTATCCGTGCTTTTCTGTGCATTTTTTGAGGTTTCTGAGTTCTAGTCAGGTATCATATAACTGATTTGTTTGCAGTTAAAGCATTCTCTAGAGTCTTTTTGCTCCTTTATCTGTTTAAAACTTTCATTTTGTGGCTACAGCTAGTAGCTGTAATAGTGTGCATTACTATAATTGCATTTTTATTGCATTACTAAACTGTAAACTGCTTTTTCATACTGAGGCTTGTATTTTCTGTTTGTGACTGCTCTTTCTGAGCATTTATTGTGAGGTTTCTTTGTTCTACTCAGCATAATCTTGATAGAGGCCTGCTGTTGTCCAGGCCTGGTAGTTTTGTTTGTTGAGTTTCCTGTGTTTCTGGCAGCCATTTTCTGCTGATAGTGTGTTGTCTTCATTATTATTGAGTGTAACAGGGTTTCCTGATGTTTTGCAACATGAGTGAATGGGTAGCAGCAGGAACTTGTAGGACTGAGTAGTAATTTGAGCTTATTGATTCTTCCATCCTTTCTGGTATATAAACTCTGTGTCTGCAAAGGGCTGTGCTTGTATTTACCAGGCTGTGCATGTTGATTCATTACTGGGACTAAGCAGAAATTCCTTAAGATTCCAAGAGGAGAATCAGTATTTCTTACACCTATTTCATTGAATTGCACTTTTCTGTAACACTTATAATTATGCTATACAGTTAATCTACTACATTGTGCACTGTTATAAAGCTTTTTTACTGTTTCACTGCATTTATGTACTATTTTATACAGTTTTAACTGTATTTTTCATTGCTAGATACAGTTTCAGTACTCTAATTGCATGTTTACTAAATTACTTAACTGTAAACTGCTTTTTCATACTGAAAGTTGTATTTTCTGTTTGTGAGTGCTCTATCCGTGCTTTTCTGTGCATTTTTTGAGGTTTCTGTTTTCTAATCAGGTATCATATAATTGATTTGTTTGCAGTTAAAAGCATTCTCTAGAGTCTCCTTGTTTCTTTATCTGTTTAAAACTTTCATTTAGTGGATACAGCTAGTAGTTGTAATAGTTTTCTACCCCCCTCCCTATTGCTGTCTTGTTTTTATAATTGGTGGCTTTGCAGTTGCCTGCCCATACTCTATATTTGATCTTGGACACTCCTCACAGTCTAGTGTCATTAGTTCATTCTACCTAATAGTGAGAGAACATTTGAAAAGGCCAACCCACTTAGATTCTTAACCTTGAATTATCATGTGTTTCAACTTTCTCCTTTTCCATTTTACAAAAAAAATTCTAAGCTTATTTTCCCCCTTTCCAGTAACTAGTCTAGTCCAGATACAGATTTGCTGTATCCATGATTGTTTGTAAGCTCCTTAGCCCCCACCCCCAAGGCTGTTTGTGTTGCAGGGAAGCCTGCTAGCTTATGAGTGGGAGTAGTAAGCATTAGGTTTACTGCTGTGATGGCTTAGTGGTTAACTACTGTGACTATGGTGTATAGGTTCCTAGGTTCAAGACCTGCAAAGGCTGTTTATTTGGGTTGGGAGGGTGGCCTAGTGGTTACGGTATGGTTTGCCTTACAAAGACAAGGTGCAGGGTTTAAGTCTCACAAGGGATAATTGGCTAGGCTTACAATGGCTCACAATGGCAGTTAACTAGTACGAACCTATGACCCTATCTACCACATAAGGAGTGGTTTCAGGCCCAGAAATTGTAGTTATTGGCCATTTGGGCAGATTTTCCCATCTCCCTCAACTTTTTGGCTTAAAAGCCTGTGTTTGTGTTTGTTTGTTTCCCCCCTTTCCTGTAACTAGTCTAGTCCAGATATAGATTTGCTGTGTCCAAGACTGTTTGTAAACTTCTGAGCCCCCAAGCCTTTCTGTGTTGGAGGGAAGCCTTTAACTTATCAGTGGGAGTGGTAAGCACTAGGTATCCCATCTACCAAAAGAGGAGTGGTTCCTGGCTCTGAAATTGTAGTTTACTGGCCTTTTGGACAGTTTTTCCATCTCTCTCAACTTTCCATTTTAAAAGCCCGTGTTTGCACTTGTTTCCCGCCTTTCCTGTAACTAGACTTGTTGTATCCAGGACTGTTTGTAAGCTTCTGAGTAGTGCCAGAGTCTGCTCTTCAATTTTTCCCTTAGATCTACTAGCTCTCTCCTCTCCTGCACTTAGGGTCTATATTAGAACACTGAACATTCAAAATGTCGAGTGTTCTAATATAGACCTGTTTTCAGTGAATGCTGAAAATATTAAAGAAACAGAAAACCAAATTTTTTCCTAGGGGAAGAATTTGGTTGTCCGTTTCTGTTGCTTTGGTATTTTTAGCACTGTGGTGGAAAGTTACGGGTCCAGTTCAGGTAATTGTGCAATTGTGTGGATGTGAGGGTTAGGTTTGTTAGGGTTAGGATGTGGGTCAGGTAAGTGTGCGATTTTGTGGACATGAGGGTTAGGGTGGGGTAGGTGAGTTAGGGTTAGGGAACGGGTGAAGTGACTGTGTGATAGTGATGGACCTTAAGGTTAGGGTTTGGGTTAAGGTAAGTGGATAGTTAGTGGTGTATGTATAGTTTAGTGTAGGGTTAGGTGTAATAGTTTAGGTGTATGTGTGTGGATTGCTATTTGTTTGGTGTGCTTGTGTTGCATGTATGTGTTTTGGAACAGCGGATTTTTTCCCTAGGAAAAAAATTGCTGTTCTGTATGTTCGATGTTTTAAATTTTCGATTCATAGGGTTCGATATTAGAACACTCAAAATTTTTAAAGTTCGGTGTTGTAATATAGACCCTGCATTTATACTAGCTTATTAGTCTAGCACTTTACCAGACTTCTTGTGTCAATTATTGTAGCCCACAAAACTGCTACCAGAACTAAATGTTCTACAAGGAAAGAGATCCAGTACTTATTATCAATTCCTACCCCTCCAGGCATGTCTAAAGTTCAGTTCCCTGTGCTTTCTCCTATTAACCTGGTGAACTTGGGCATCCTGAGGCAATGTAGCAACTGCCTCATGTACACCAACAACCCTCTCCTCTTACCTTCCAACACTCAGACTTGCAAGAGATACACTTATATATCCAAATTGGAAGCCACGCCCACTCCAGCCAAGACTGGAATAGCTGGTCAAGAGGAGAAGATCAACATTGCACCACACCACATGGAAAACATAGCCCTCCAGAATACACACCAGCACTGCCTTCACATAAAAACGCAAACCACACACCCACCTTCACAGAGGCTCTCAATAAAAATCTACCTAAGCAGCAGAGACCTCCAAGGCAGAAACACACTCAACCACCACAACACAGCACTCATCATGAGACACATAACTCTCCTAAACAGTGTGCCACTCAGCCAAAGCCCCTAAGGTAAAACAGCATGCCCAACATACTAGTCATAGGTGACTCAATAGTGAGGCACACTGATGTCCCACTAACAGTCAGCTCCCTATCAGGTGCCAGGATCTGCCACATAACATACGCACTCAGGTCCCTCAACAGCAGGTGCAAATATGACTCTGTCATTGTACATGTGGGTGTAAATGACCTGAGACGTACCTCCCTGGACTATATGAAAAGAGAAATGGAGGTGCTCTCAAATTATGTAGCCCAGACAGGTATGACCCTAGCCCTGAACAGCATCCTACCATCACCCAGAATTATACCCTAGTACTTGCAGAAAATGATTGATTTCATCAATTGGCTAGGTTTCTAGTGTCATTCTAAGGGGATCCAGTATCTGTCTGCCTGGGATGACATGATTGACAGACCTCGATGCTTTGCCAGAGATGGCCTCCATCTGTCACCCCTGGGATTCCAGATACTGGCCAAGGCTCTTGCTACCCCTATAGAATCCTTTTTTAGGTGGTATTCCAAAGACCAAATTATCACCATAACAGCTACAAACAAATGCAGTCTGAGGGTCATGCTGCTCAATGCTAGAAGTCTCAATCTCAAAATGCACTTGCAGCACACCTTAAAATGGAGAACATCGACATTTGTACTGTAACAGAGATCTGGTTCAAGGCAGCAGAAAGTACCCCTGAACTACCTGACTATAACTCATTCCACACCTTTCAGCCCCAAAACTTGGACCGAAGCTTCAAAGGTGGTGGTGTTTCTATATTCATTAAGGATGCACACATCTCCAGACTGGTAGCCCAACATAATGCATCAGAGATACTTCAGGTGCAGCTAACATTGGGTAAGATAGCAATTCAGGTCGTAGCCTGCTATATGTCCCCAACCATGTCCCAAGACTCGCACTTCACATTCCTGAGCACCATGGAGAATATTAGGGTCCAACCTAACACTCTCTTACTAGGTGACTTCAACTACCCCTCCATTAACTGGGTAAACTACTCACTTACCAATACACTTGCCCAATGTTTCCTGGAGTTCATTAATTCCAATGCCCTGGACCAACTCGTTCTTACCCCCACTAGAGGTAACAACATCCTTGATCTGGTCATTACTAACATGTTCTACACCAATAGTCAGCTCCTTCCTGGTTAGATCCAACCACAAACTAATCACCTGGGAAATCCACCCCATAAAGGTAACCACCATGAAAAACTTCTCCAAAGCTAAATTTGGACTCCTAAAAACAGAGGTGGCTAACTTCACGGCACCCATGAAAATGGAGAATAGTTGTGTGACCGCAGAGTGAACACTTACACAAATGCATGGATCTCGCCATACCCAATAGAACCAAGACGCTCTCTTCCAAAAAAAGGAAGCTAATCTGGTGGTCCCCTGACTCTACAACAGAAGGAGGAAACTGATGCGGAATAAGGTGAAGTCCCAAATCTGGAAAAACTCCCTTATCAGCCTCAACAAAAAGTTAAGATCCCTCATCAAATCCTCTAATGCTAGCTATGAAAGCAGAATTGCAGCAGATAGTAAAGACAACCACAAGGCCTTCTATAGTTATGTAAAGAATCTCCACGGCAATACCCAAATTTGCTCTGAGCTACCAAGCCAAAAAATATTGCCAGTATACTGGCCGACAGATTCAGTGCCAACTTTACCCCTCCCCCCCAAAGGAACAATAACAATACCAGTAGATTGCCAGGCACCCAGTATTACTGCTGCAGAGGTCAAAGCCAATAATACAGCTTCTATAGGACCTGACAATATCTCTGGTTGTGTTCTACATCAACTACAGAGTGATCTGGCACCTCACCTGTGTGCCTTGTTCAATCACAGCCTCATCTCAAGCTTTGCCCCTACCAAATGGCGCACTGCTACAGTCATCCCTCTCCACAAAGGAGGAATGACTACAGACCCTGGGAACTATCACCCCATTAGCCTGATGAGTCTGGTATGCAATGCTATGGAATGCATCATCATGGACCTAATAAACAAGGATAAAGGGAATCTCCAAACTCTGGATCCCAGACAGTTTGGTTATGTGAAGAGTAGATCATGCCTGCTCAACTTGGTCAACTTCTTTGAGTAATGGTCAACTTATTTGAGTCAGTCACCAGAGCTGTGGATGAAGGCAAAGTGGTTCATGCAGCTTACCTTGATCTGGACAAGGCTTTTGATACCATTCCCCACTCAGGAATCATAGAAAAACTCACTAAGCTTGGCATCAACCCCTATATCACTAAATGGGTTGCAAACTGGCTCACAAATAGAACCCACAGTGTGAAAGTAGCTGATTCCAAGTCAGACTGCTGACTAGTCATGAGTGGAGTTCCACAGGGTTTGGTCCTGAGTCCTCTCCTGTTTGGTATCTACTTCTCTGAAGTCCAGGCCAACACGAAATGACTCTGGCTAACAAAGTTCACAGACAATTGAAAGTTGGGTGCTATTATTAACTCCCCAAGTGATGTTGACATCCTACAGAATGGCCTCACTGAGACCAACGACTGCTGTCAGAACCATGGCCTTAAGCTCAATGCCAAAAATGTGTCATCCCCCTTGGGAAAAACCCAGTTCCTATGAATTACCACATTGATGGTTGTCCACTGAACACAGAAGGCATTATAAGAGATCTGGGAACACAGGTTTACAGCAAACTCTCTTTTGATCACCACATTGCTGCAGTGGTCAGAAAGTCCTTCTATGTGGCACATCTCATTACTCAGGGTTTTGCATCCAGGAACAAAAAGGTCATTGTCTCCCTCTACTGTTCCCTCATTAGGCCAATCATCGAGTACAATGTCCCATTTGGCATGTACCTCACTAAACACTTGCAGCAACTTTAGAGGCCACAAAAGTACCTCAAAAAGAGGATCCTAGGCCTTAAAAACTTGTTCTATATGGACAGACTCAAAAAACTCCAACTTTTCTCTGTATCATTTCGCCTACTTAGAGGCAATCTCTGCTTGACTTACAAAGCCATGTCTGACCCAGCTCTGTTAGAAATGTTACATCTAAAGAAATCCCAATCCCTCTGCACCACATGTTCCAGAGACCTCAACCTCATTACCATAACTAACAGAACACGCTGGAGGGACAGGTTCATAACCCAGAAACTGCCCATGCTATGGAACAGACTTCCCATACATGTTAAGCAGAGCACCTTGCTGAACCTCTTCAATTGAAATCTTGATGAGAGGATGGGAAACAGAAAATTCACCCCGGGGGATAACTCCAGTGGCTCTATTCAACAGAGGCACTTTGAAATAAGGTCAGGTGGCACTATGCCAGGGTAACCCTATGGCTAGGCTTTTAAAGGCCCCAGGGCCATTAGCCTAGTACATGCATATGAACCTATGAACCTATCCAAAAAGATGCACCAAAGGGTAGAAGCAGCAAAACAAGCAGCAAAATGAAGTTGGCAAGATAAAAATAGCGTATCACAAATATTTATTCTCCGCTTTCGTCAACAGACTTCTTCAGAGTGATAAAAACAGAACAAAGTCACGTGCCTTAAATACTCTTAAGATTAATTGATTGTTCAATTAAACAATAAAATTTAGGTAATTACTCATATTAATGTATTCATAACTTTAATTACATAAAATGTAAAGATATAAGGTCACTGTCCTTATTAATATGTAATTGACGGTGTTTTAAATAACATTTCACATTTATAACATCATTTAAACCAGTAGGGGAATCAGATTTTATTCTTATTTGCCAATCGGTCTCTCTTTGCTGTAAGTAATTTTTATAATCCCCCCCATACTAATTAGGGATAACAGTGAACAACGACACAATGTCTAATGTGACAAATAGAAAATCATTCAGATTACATGGTTCACTGTAATACCACTTTGAAAGTTTGAAGAGAAAATCACCAGTATCTTTCAAAACATAATAACATTTATCTAAAAAAGGAAACAATTGTTTCTGAAGGTAAACCGAAACAGGTTCATTACCCACCCATTGCCAGAAACAATGGGTCACGTGTGAGGGGCTAACAAATACTTATGTATTTTGAAGTCCGTATAACTGAGGTATAGATGGACAGGGTACAGAAAAAAAGTTAAATAATTCCAAACTAATATTATTATTAAATTGCATGTCATAAACATGTAAATTAACATCAGTAATATGTTTCTTTACATCCAGAAAACTAATTTTTTTAAAGGACAAAGTATCCATTACTAGCTTATCCATTGATGAATTGTAGCAAGCTCTATCCATAATCACAACACTTCCACCCTTATCTGCCTGCTTAATGATGATTTCACTATTCCTTTTGAGATTCTGCAAGGCAAGATGTTGCTCATAGGTTAAATTATAAGTAAATTTTCTATCACAGACATTAAACTGTTGCCTAAAATCAGCTTCACAGACATTGCAAAAGGCAGTAGTAATAGGTGTATTCACAGGTATATAAACACTACGTTTTCTAGGAATGTTATTAGGAGCAGTACTAACATTAAACAAAATTTTTAAATTTAAATTTCTCAAACATTTTCAAGTCGGTAATAATATCAACTAAATCTAAATTAGTCATAGGTATGAAACTCAGTCCTTTTGAAAGAAGGGACACATGAGAATCACTCAAAACAAAGGATGAGAGGTTTAGAATACCTCTCACTACTTTGCATTCTTGCCCTGTCTCAACGGACTGTCTTTGCTTCATTGAGGAAGTCTCTTGCTTCATCGATAATGGTTCCCTCTTGTTTAAAGAGTCCTGCACGTTCTGGTTTCTCTAACTGAAACCGCTTCTCTGTGAAGTTTAAAGTCGACTGATGCGTTTTTTTACTAGCATGCTGCACATCCGATACCAGGTTCAAGGCAGCAGTTGATGAGGTGTCCATAGCGACGCATTACAGAGTCAGTGTTAACGCTACTAGAAGAGGCAATGGTTACAGACTCAGAAGGAGTTGAAGTGACAGTGTCTGTTTGTATAGAATTGGCGCAACAGTCAAATTTGAATCAAGGGGCTGAAATACATCTAGCCTAATAGAAGTACCAGCAAAAGTTTTTGCATTGTGATTTTTGTTAGATGTTACCATAGTTGATTCTCTTGGGTCATTCCTGGGCCAAGAGAAGATGTGACCCACTCTGAAATCATTAATGTCTCAGAAAGTTTTCTTTTCTTAACTAGTTCAAGCTTGTCATCTAATTCACGAAATTTAATGAATAGATGGTTATATTTAGGTAACATCTCTGAAAAACATACAAGTGATTTCAGCTCTTCATCTAATTTGATAATTTCAGTC
This sequence comes from Protopterus annectens, assembly GCF_019279795.1. Taxonomy (NCBI): domain Eukaryota; kingdom Metazoa; phylum Chordata; order Ceratodontiformes; family Protopteridae; genus Protopterus; species Protopterus annectens. Next base: position 1,176,048,879 of record NC_056726.1, on the reverse strand, counting down.
TTTAAATCTTGCTCAACAGACATAAAATACTCATTCATTAGTGACATATAGTCTAAGCTTAGCTTCAAATTCATTTGCTGCCACCTTTGAGGAGTTCAGGGTACACATTCCCATAAGATGGCATTTTCAATATTCTTAGTCCACGGGGGACTATCCCCATTTTAAGGTATGCAGAGAAGCTAAACCTCTGCCACTGAAAACGCTTATATGAACCAACTTTACGTTCAAGCAATGTAATTTTGAAGTTAAAAGTATCAATGTCACCTTTAGAAGGATTGTCCAAAGTAACCTGCTCCATTTTCAGGAGCCATAACAGGAACAAAATCCAACAAAGGATTAACTTCTTGTGAGAACATCGAATGTAGTGATTCCATATTTCCAATAAAAGGTAACAGGCTGCAAGAAAGGCTACCAAATATAGTTACTCAACAGTCCAGCAGAGTAATACTAATGGTAGAAAAACAAACTGCAAAAAGATCCAAAATCACACAAGGAATGCTGAGAACAAATCACTTTATGAAAAGCTGGTATGAACCCTTTCTCAATACTAAATACATACATATACACAAAGCAACTGTTTTTATACAGGCCTAGTAGTCATGTGACTGCAGCCAAAGTCACATGACCTATTTAAATGTGCAGTTTAAAAAATTATTTAAAGAAACATACTGCAAGAAAACATTTGTTAAAAAAGAAGCTACACATATGCATATATATGATCAAATTTCAAAGCAATATGAATCTAAATCTAGCACATATATATGCTTAATTATAAAAATATAAAAATTATACATATATACTTATATGTTTAATACAAACTCTAAACTACTCACTTACCAATACACTCGCCCAGTGTTTCCTGGAGTTCATTAATTCCAATGCCCTGGACCAACTCGTTCTTACCCCCACTAGAGGTAACAACATCCTTGACCTGGTCATTACTAACATGGGCGACTGCTGTTCTACACCAATAGTCAGCTCCTTCCTGGTTAGATCCAACCACAAACTAATCACCTGGGAAATCCACCCCCCCCCCCCACCCCGCAAAGGTAACCACTATGAAAAACTTCTCCAAAGCTAAATTTGGACTCCTAAAAACAGAGGTGGCTAACTTCACGGCACCCATGAAAATGGAGAATAGTTGTGTGACCGCAGAGTGAACACTTACACAAATGCATGGATCTCGCCATACCCAATAGAACCAAGACGCTCTCTTCCAAAAAAAGGAAGCTAATCTGGTGGTCCCCTGACTCTACAACAGAAGGAGGAAACTGATGCGGAATAAGGTGAAGTCCCAAATCTGGAAAAACTCCCTTATCAGCCTCAACAAAAAGTTAAGATCCCTCATCAAATCCTCTAATGCTAGCTATGAAAGCAGAATTGCAGCAGATAGTAAAGACAACCACAAGGCCTTCTATAGTTATGTAAAGAATCTCCACGGCAATACCCAAATTTGCTCTGAGCTACCAAGCTATTGCCAGTATACTGGCCGACAGATTCAGTGCCAACCCCTCCCCCAAAGGAACAATAACAATACCAGTAGATTGCCAGGCACCCAGTATTACTGCTGCAGAGGTCAAAGCCAATAATACAGCTTCTATAGGACCTGACAATATCTCTGGTTGTGTTCTACATCAACTACAGAGTGATCTGGCACCTCACCTGTGTGCCTTGTTCAATCACAGCCTCATCTCAAGCTTTGCCCCTACCAAATGGCGCTGCCAGTCATCATCCTCTCCACAAAGGAGGAATGACTACAGACCCTGGGAACTATCACCCCATTAGCCTGATGAGTCTGGTATGCAATGCTATGGAATGCATCATCATGGACCTATAAACAAGGATAAAGGAATCTCCAAACTCTGGATCCCAGACAGTTTGGTTATGTGAAGAGTAGATCATGCCTGCTCAACTTGGTCAACTTCTTTGAGTAATGGTCAACTTATTTGAGTCAGTCACCAGAGCTGTGGATGAAGGCAAAGTGGTTCATGCAGCTTACCTTGATCTGGACAAGGCTTTTGATACCATTCCCCACTCAGGAATCATAGAAAACTCACTAAGCTTGGCATCAACCCCTATATCACTAAATGGGTGCACAAAATAGAACCCACAGTGTGAAAGTAGCTGATTCCAAGTCAGACTGCTGACTAGTCATGAGTGGAGTTCCATTTTGGTCCTGAGTCCTCTCCTGTGGTATCTACTTCTCTGAAGTCCAGGCCAACACGAAATGACTCTGGCTGACAAAGTTCACAGACACTTGAAAGTTGGGTGCTATTATTAACTCCCCAAGTGATGTTGACATCCTACAGAATGGCCTCACTGAGACCAACGACTGCTGTCAGAACCATGGCCTTAAGCTCAATGCCAAAAATGTGTCATCCCCCTTGGGAAAAACCCAGTTCCTATGAATTACCACATTGATGGTAGTCCACTGAACACAGAAGGCATTATAAGAGATCTGGGAACACAGGTTTACAGCAAACTCTCTTTTGATCACCACATTGCTGCTGTGGTCAGAAAGTCCTTCTATGTGGCACATCTCATTACTCAGGGTTTTGCATCCAGGAACAAAAAGGTCATTGTCTCCCTCTACTGTTCCCTCATTAGGCCAATCATCGAGTACAATGCCCCATTTGGCATGTACCTCACTAAACACTTGCAGCAACTTTAGAGGCCACAAAAGTACCTCAAAAAGAGGATCCTAGGCCTTAAAAACTTGTTCTATATGGACAGACTCCAACTTTTCTCTGTATCATTTCGCCTACTTAGAGGCAATCTCTGCTTGACTTACAAAGCCATGTCTGACCCAGCTCTGTTAGAAATGTTACATCTAAAGAAATCCCAATCCCTCTGCACCACATGTTCCAGAGACCTCAACCTCATTACCATAACTCAGAACACTGGAGGGACAGGTTCATAACCCAGAAACTGCCCATGCTATGGAACAGACTTCCCATACATGTTAAGCAGAGCACCTTGCTGAACCTCTTCAATTGAAATCTTGATGAGAGGGAAACAGAAAATACATAACTCCAGTGGCTCTATTCAACAGAGGCACTTTGAAATAAGGTCAGGTGGCACTATGCCAGGGTAACCCTATGGCTAGGCTTTTAAAGGCCCCAGGGCCATTAGCCTAGTACATGCATGAACCTATGAACCTATCCAAAAGATGCACCAAAGGGTAGAAGCAGCAAAACAAGCAGCAAATTGAAGTTGGCAAGATAAAAATAGCGTATCACAAATATTTATTCTCTGTCAACAGACTTCTTCAGAGTGATAAAAACAGAACAAAGTCACGTGCCTTAAATACTCTTAAGATTAATTGATTGTTCAATTAAACAATAAAATTTAGGTAATTACTCATATTAATGTATTCATAACTTTAATTACATAAAATGTAAAGATATAAGGTCACTGTCCTTATTAATATGTAATTGACGGTGTTTTAAATAACATTTCACATTTATAACATCATTTAAACCAGGAGGGGAATCAGATTTTAATCTTATTTGCCAATCGGTCTCTCTTTGCTGTAAGTAATTTTTATAATCACCATCCCTCATATCTTTGTTGCAAACCTCTAAAACAGAAAACAAAAATTTCTTAAAATTCAGACATACTAAAGTGTGCTTAAAAAGGGCATTAGTGTCATCTCTTTTTTTAATGCTATAAAGATGTTCCCTAATACGTGTTTTTAAATGCCTGGTAGTCATTCCGACATAAAATGCCGGACAAATTGAACATAAGGCAATGTAGATGACCCCTTGGGTACAACAATCAACGTATGTCGGCACTGCAAGGGTCTTATTGATGGAACACACAGAAATGTAAGGACCCAAAGAAATGTAACGACACATGTTACAGTTGTAACAGCAGTGCATACCTTTTTTATCACTGAAGACCTTAGTATTGCCACTGTTCTTATTTTCCAAAATCTTCTTTAAATTATAGTTGTTTCTATGAATAAAAAATGGCTTATCCCCTAAAATATCAAACATATCAGAATTCCCTTTAATGACCCTCCAGTTTTTTTCCAACAAGTATTTAATATGTTGAGAGTCAGAGTTCATTTCCAAAGAACAAGTTAAACCACAATTGATTTCCTTACTGTCACCATTATTAATAGTGTTAATAATGGTATTTGAAGCCATGTTTAATAAAGGCGGATAATACAAACCACGCTTCTGATGAATTTCCCCAGCAATATCTGTCAATAGGGTCGTATCATATCCCCCATCTAAAAAAAGGGAGATAATGAATTCAAACTCGTGGAGTAAATCTTCATCCCTCGAGGTCATACGGCAGGCTCTAATGAACTGTCCTCTCGGGATGTTTCTCATCATATGTTTGGGGTGTCCACTACGGAAATGCAAATACCCATTACAAAAGGTTTTCTTCCGATATATACAACTATGAAACCTTTTTTCATATATGTCCCACCATAGGGAAACATCTAAAAAATTCACACTTAACCCTACGTCACCAATCACAAACTTTAAAAAAGAAGACAAAGTATTAATCTCTAACAAGAAGGTGTCAACAGTTTGTTGATCACCTTCAATAATAAAAATTAAATCATCAACGAAACGAGAATAAAAAGAAATATTGTATTTATTTGTTAAGTGAGAAATAAATTGATGTTCCCACCAAACCATAACTGTGTTAGCATAAGAAGGAGCTGCCGGTGACCCCATAGCTACACCTCTTTTTTGTCTATAATAAGTTCCATCAAAAAGAAAAAAATTATTATGTAAAATAATATCCAAAAACATACAAACTGTAAAAATGGTGTTGTTGTTAAACCGGGATCTGTTTTTATTTTTATTTAAAAAATTCCATACAGCTTCTATTCCTTCATCATGGGGGATACAAGTGTATAATGAAATAACGTCTAAAGTGAAAATAATATGTTTACTGGGGTCAAAAAGTCCCGTCATACCGTAGTTGTTAACCTTATTCAAAAAATGCCAGGAATCTCGTGTGTAAGAACATTCTTCAATTATACTTGGTCCTAAAACTGCATCGATGACCAAAGATAAACCTTCTGCAACTGAGTGTGGAGAAGATACAATAGGTCTAAAGGGTGGGTGTTTAACACATTTATGGGTTTTAGGTATCCCAAACATCACCCCAATCCTAGGTTCTTCAATCACACAAAATTGATACATGTCAAAACTAATATCACCAGACATTAACAATTCATAAAGATGGGAATGGATTAACCTTTGACTGCGATGAATGTCAAAGAGCGTAACAGTATCATATTCGTCTGTGTTGTTCAAAATCTCATTCATGCTTTTTATATAAGCTGCTTGTTCCATCACAACTATGTTCCCACCCTTGTCACTCTTCATGAATCTAAGTGTGTTAGTCATACCTTGTAAATTCCTGAGGGCATTTTTCTCACCCAAAGTCATGTTACTGTGGTGATTAGGTTTAAAATGCAACAAGTCATGTACATCCTGTATACACATCTCCTCAAATACCTTGATGGTGTGTGAAAGAGTCGGTGTGTAACTAGAAGGTTTAATGAAAATCTTGTTATCTTTGGAAATATCATGCATCAAGTATTGTAAATTAAGTTTTCTGATGTATTTCTTAATATCAGCTACTGTCCTTACATAATTTGCTCTACTACTGGGAACAAAGTTCAACCCCAGTTTCAAAACTTCCACTTCGTTGTCAGAAAAAACATGATCAGTTAAATTGATAATGCTAAAAGAATTAATTTGTCCATTGAAATGTCCACTTAAGTCTCGTCCCCTGATGACTGGGACCCCAAAAAGGTCCTGCTCCTGGTGAACACAGTCTTGGAATTCACCTGACTCTTCTTGTTGAAAAAAGAAGATGTAGATGAATTTCCTGAACCAGTCTTGGGTTTAACTGTTTTAACATCACTAACAGTAGTAGATAATCCACTGCAAGCATCTGTCACTCGGTGTTCATCGGTGACAGCAATGGCATGCTCATGGTCTCCTAAGGGGATATCTTCGTTCCCCACAGTGCCCTTGTTAGTCGAAAAGTCCTTACTGTTATGTCCAGTCTCTTCAGAAGGTTTAGTAATATGACTATCAGATGCTCCAGTAAAAACAACATTGCTGTAAGTGGGTTTACTGTTGTAATGATGCTTAAACGTTTTTGAATTAATTGGTTTATTAGAACCAGCAAAATTATCAAATGCTGGTTACTGTTATAAGATGAAAAACTTCTCCAAAGCTAAATTTGGGCTCCTAAAAACAGAGGAGGCTAACTTCACGGCACCCATGGAAATGGAGAATAGTTGTGTGACCGCAGAGTCATACACCAATGCACTGTATGAACACTTACACAAATGCATAGATCTCGCCATACCCAATAGAGTCAAGATGCTCTCTTCCAAATAAAGGAAGCTAATCTGGTGGTTCCCTGACTCTACAACAGAAGGAGGGAACTGATGCGGAATAAGGTGAAGTCCCAAATCTGGAAAAACTCCCTTATCAGCCTCAACAAAAAGTTAAGATCCCTCATCAAATCCCCTAATGCTAGCTATGAAAGCAGAATTGCAGCAGATAGTAAAGACAACCACAAGGCCTTCTATAGTTATGTAAAGAATCTCCACGGCAATACCCAAATTTGCTCTGAGCTACCAAGCCAAAAAATATTGCCAGTATACTGGCCGACAGATTCAGTGCCAACTTTACCCCTCCCCCCCAAAGGACCAATAACAATACCAGTAGATTGTCAGGCACCCAGTATTACTGCTGCAGAGGTTAAAGCCAAAGCCAATAATACAGCTTCTATAGGACCTGACAATATCTCTGGTTGTGTTCTACATCAACTACAGAGTGATCTGGCACCTCACCTGTGTGCCTTGTTCAATCACAGCCTCATCTCAAGCTTTGTCCCTACCAAATGGCGCACTGCTACAGTCATCCCTCTCCACAAAGGAGGAATGACTACAGACCCTGGGAACTATCACCCCATTAGCCTGATGAGTCTGATATGCAAAGCTATGGAATGCATCATCATGGACCTAATAAACAAGGATATAGGGAATCTCCAAACTCTGGATCCCAGACAGTTTGGTTATGTGAAGAGCAGATCATGCCTGCTCAACTTGGTCAACTTCTTTGAGTAATGGTCAACTTATTTGAGTCATTCACCAGAGCTGTGGATGAAGGCAAAGTGGTTCATACAGCCTACCTTGATCTGGACAAGGCTTTTGATACCATTCCCCACTCAGGAATCATAGAAAAACTCACTAAGCTTGGCATCAACTCCTATATCACTAGGTGGGTTGCAAACTGGCTCACAAATAGAACCCAAAGTGTGAAAGTAGCTAATTCCAAGTCAGATTGCTGACTAGTCATGAGTGGAGTTCCACAGTGTTTGGTCCTGAGTCTTCTCCTGTTTGGTATCTACTTCTCTGAAGTCCAGGCCAACACGAAATGACTCTGGCTGACAAAGTTCACAGACAATTGCAAGTTGGGTGCTATTATTAACTCCCCAAGTGATGTTGACATCCTACAGAATGGCCTCACTGAGACCAACGACTGCTGTCAGAACCATGGCCTTAAGCTCAATGCCAAAAATGTGTCATCCCCCTTGGGAAAAACCCAGTTCCTATGAATTACCACATTGATGGTAGTCCACTGAACACAGAAGGCATTATAAGAGATCTGGGAACACAGGTTTACAGCAAACTCTCTTTTGATCACCACATTGCTGCTGTGGTCAGAAAGTCCTTCTATGTGGCACATCTCATTACTCAGGGTTTTGCATCCAGGAACAAAAAGGTCATTGTCTCCCTCTACTGTTCCCTCATTAGGCCAATCATCGAGTACAATGCCCCATTTGGCATGTACCTCACTAAACACTTGCAGCAACTTTAGAGGCCACAAAAGTACCTCACAAAGAGGATCCTAGGCCTTAAAAACTTGTTCTATATGGACAGACTCAAAAAACTCCAACTTTTCTATATATCATTTCGCCTACTTAGAGGCAATCTCTGCTTGACTTACAAAGCGATGTCTGACCCAGCTCTGTTAGAAATGTTACATCTAAACAAATCCCAATCCCTCTGCACCACATGCTCCAGAGACCTCAACCTCATTACCATAATTAACAGAACATGCTGGAGGGACAGGTTCATAACCCAGAGACTGCCCATGCCATGGAACAGACTTCCCATACATGTTAAGCAGAGCACCTTGCTGAACCTCTTCAATTGAAATCTTGATGAGTGGATGGGAAACAGAAAATTCACCCCGGGGGATAACTCCAGTGGCTCTATTCGACAGAGGCACTGGGAACTAAGGTCAGGTGGCACTATGCCAGGGTAACCCTATGGCTAGGCTTTTAAAGGCCCCAGAGCCATTAGCCTAGTACACGCATATGAACCTATGAACCTATAATCAGGAAAAATCAAAATGGAGGTGCTTAAAGTCTCTCTTTCTCCTTTCTGTTGCTGTTGTAGTCTGCAGGACACCAAAACTGGATCAGTGGAGTTTAAAGAAGTTCAAACCCTGTAAACATGGGCTTTTAAAACAGAACATGGAAAAAACTGCCCAAATGACCAATAAACTACACTTTCAAAGCCAGAAACCACTCTTCTTGTGGTAGATAGGCTATTTAGTGCTTACCACTCCCACTGATAAGCTAGAAGGCTTCCCTTTAACACAGAAAGATTTGGGGAAACTTATAATACAGTCCTGGATAAAGCAAGACTACTCTAGTAACAGCAAAGATGGGAAACAAGCTTAAAACTTTTTTTTTTTTTTTTGCAGAAAAACAGTTAAAAACATGGTACCAAATAAAAGAATACATAATGGTGCAAAAATTGTGAATGATACCAGCTGTCTTTCTAGTACAAATATGCAAATATTAATACATGTATATTAATAAAATATGACAAGATGCATAAACATCATCTCTGTAAATATCTCAGGCAATGTTTACCTAGGCACATTGTGGCACAGCATTTTGCATGACAAATCACTACAGAAGTCAGGCATTGTTCCACAGACAGTAACATCATTGTCACTTTTCTCTCTGGCTTGTACTGTAAAGCTTTGCTTCTGACCTGACTGCTTGTTTATCCCTGGCCTTACTCAGTGCATTCATTTCTACTCAGTGGTAGAGGTTTGCCTTATTTTACTGTTCTGGTTTCCATTTCCTAAATTATTTCCTTTCTGTATGAGGCATGACTTACATTTACCTACAATTTTTACAGTATTTGACTAGTGAACAGAAATAGGGCGGCCATGGTGGTGCAGTGGTTAGCATTGCTGCCTCACAGCAAGAGGTTTTCCGGTTTGATTCTCAGCTGGGGTGCTCTCTGTGCAGAGTTTGCATGTCCTGCCTGTGGTCATGTGGGTTTCCTCCCAAAGACATGCAGTAGGTGGATTGGACACTCTAAATTGGCCCTAGGTGTGCATGTGTGTGCCTTCTGTGGAAGGTTGGGCACTGGGCTGGCAACTTGATACTGTAAAACTCCACTGCCAATCATGAGCAGACAGATGATCTGCAGTGGTGACCCCTAACTGGGAGAAGCTGGAAGAAGAATGGGCAAAGAAAGGGGGAGAGTTTAGTATAATGGTTAAGGTCTTTAATTCACAGATTCAAAAAATAGTGTTTGAGTCTGACTTTTGACTGTTGGCTAGACCTGGAATAGTCATCAGACGAATAGCCTGCTATTTAGGTATTAACCTATGAACACAGCAGATATTGGATAGTTCATGACATCATGTGGGTCACATGGTCTAGGTTAAAGTGAACCTCCTGCTAAAAGCTTTGTTCTTGTAAAGAGTGCAGGTGCCACTGGTCATAACATATACAATGTAGATGATGATGAAGATGTTCCTGGAGATTAGTTTTTATGGTATATAGATCACTCCCATGCTTTGGCCACTTTAGACTTTCAGCTTCAGTGAGTCAGATTATTCATGATCTAATATTAATACAACATATATTTTCTCCGTTTGGCAAAAATTCTGAAAGTCAGATGCAGAAACCATGGTTTCAAAAGGATGCAGTAGTTTGATTCAGTAAACTAGATTAGAACCATCAGTATTCAGGTTGAGATTTTTTTGGGAGAGGGCTGTAAAGGTTTAATACATCCCTATATATTTTACAGTATTCTGCATATTCCTTAGTACCAGCACTGTGGTTGCCATGATTTTCCCTTTGTTTTTATTATATTAGAATATCCACGTTGAGGGCACAAATATACTTTCCTTCTGAGCCATTATTTCTACATGAAGGTCCAAAGCTAATGGTTGTTTAGAACTGTGCATTCCTTTTAAGCGAGTGAGATAGGGTGTGTTTTTGTGTGTGCGCGCACGTGTGTGTGTGTGTGTGTGTGTGTGTGTGTGTGTGTGTGTGTGTGTGTGTGTGTGTGTGTGTGTGTGTATAGTCTCTAACAATGGCCATAAGTTTGGTACATAAATGTCTGACTTAAAGATGTTTGAGGCTAGTAGTGTGCAGCATGTGTCCATTACATTCACTTACTGCAGATGCGCAGATGTATTGCAGTGAACTTCGTGTACAACATTACATTTATGGATGGGAGATGTTAAATATGCATGTGCATGCTTACCAGAGCAAATCTGGCATCATTCATATTTTTAAATTCAGATTTATGTAAGTAACTGTAAGCTATGCAGTAGTGCAACACATAAAAAGTAATCAAAAAAAGATGAAAATAATGCAGGCAAATAAGTCAGAATATAACAAAAACAAAAATGTTTTTGTTTTTCAACTGTGTACTTTTTCTGTTTCTCTTAGACATCTCCAGTTGCAGCAATGGACAATAACTACCAGTCATAGTATGGTTAGTGGATATCTGTTAATCTGTGGAACATGCAGCTGTTTGTACAGTTACGGAATAACTACAACATTATGCTGGGAATGGGTTAGACAGTGATGCCAGTGCAGAGTAAATTATTTTCTAGAAATATTATAAAGATAGATTATAAACTGATAATTATATTAATAACTTGAACCAGAGGATATTTATATGGTACTCTATTATAGGTTCACAGGTTGGTACTAGGCTATCGGCCCTAGGGCCTATACAAGCCTAGCCATAACAATTCCCTGGATATTTCTTCCCACAATATTTACTTCCCTGAACACCTGTCTAGCAGGGTGACTGATATGATCCCCAGGGTGAATTTCCTATCTCCCATTCAATTGTCAAGGTTCCTTTTGAAGAGGGCCAAGGAGGTGCTCTGTTTGACATGTATGGGCAGTCTATTACAGAGTATGTGCAGTCTCTGGGTCAGGAACCTATCCCTCCAGCATGTTTTGTTCCTTCTGATGACAAGATTTGGATCCCTGGATGGTGTGGCTCTGAGGGATTGGGTTTTCTTTAAGTGAAGCATGTCTAACAGCTCAGGGTTTGACATGGCCTTGTATGTTAAGCAGAGATTGCCTCTGAGTAGACAATATGCCACAGAGTATAGCTGGAATTTTTTTTAGATGGTCAGCATAGGGCATCTGCTTTAGGCCTGTGATTATTTTACTGAGGTATTTCTGTGGCCTTTCCAGCTGTTGCAGATGTCTTGTGAGGTAAATACCAAATGGGGCATTGTACTCTACAATGGGTCTAATGAGGGATGAGTACAGCGGGGCAATGACCTCCTTTTTTTCTGGATGAAAAGCCTTTAGTGATGAGATGTGCCACATAGAAGGATTTCCTGACTGCTGTGGCAATGTTGTTATCGAAGATGATACCACTGTCCACCTGTGTCCCTAAGTCTCTCATCACACTTTCAGTGTTTAGTGTACTGCAACCTATGTGGCAATTCATGGGTACATGGTTTTTCAAAAAGGGGATAATTATATATTTCTTGTCATTAAGCTTGAGCCCATAGCTTTGGCACCAAGCATCTGTTTCTGTAAGGCCTTTTTGTAGAATATCCACATCATTTGGGAATTCAATAATGGCTCCCAGTTTGCAGTCATTTGCAAACTTTGTTAGCCAGAGTCCCTTAGTGTTGGCCTGTACTGCAGAGACGTAGATGCCATACAAGAGCGGTCCCAGGACGGAACCCTGAGGTACTCCACTTGTTACTTGTCTGATATCTCTTTTTTTATGTCTTTTATGTCAAATAAAAACCTGAAAAATTATGCAAATGTTGAGAATGATAACTGTGGTCTGCCAGCCACTGATCTTAAGATATTTAAACTCATTTAGTAATGGAATATGCATACTTGCATGAATATCATGCTTCTGTAAATATTCTGTAAATTGTATTTTATGCCTTGGTCTGATATGTGGACTTCGCTTTTAAATGAGAACTGATTGCAAGGAAATTGGATACATTTTCTAATGGTCCCATCTCAAAATATGATTTAATTTGGTTTTGTTTTGCTTTTATTTTTTTATTATTAAAGGAATGCAAGAGTTTTTACTAGTTATTAATAAAGAGTTTTAAGATTAAGGAACAATGTTCGCCGTAACAACAGGGAGGTGTGTACTAATAGACTCATTTGACTGGTTGAAACTCGCTACTATGTGAAGTCCACCTCATTGGATGTTACTGACTTTTTAAACACTGAACCCTGTTGACTCATTTGGATCTGAAGAAGGCTTGATAAAGCTGAAAGTGCTTGTCCATTTGTTTATATCAAAAGGGTTCTTCTTTTTATGTTTTTTTCTATGTTATTTACTCGTTCTAACATTGTGGAATTTCAACTAAAGTTTTAACTTGGCTTTTGCATTTGCGATGTCATGTTCAATACATCTTGTGCTCAGCACTGTTGAAATTACAAACTGAAGTTTCCGTTTGATGCTGTGCATTTGTTACATCATATATCCTGCACTTTTGAAGCTACAGTTAAAAGTTGCAGTTTAATTTTATTACCTGTGGTGCAACACTCTTCTGCTTTTACTACACTTCTATAAATATCTCAGGAATTCTCTCTGGAAGCATTGTAAAATAGTATTTCACAAGCCCAGCCACCACATAGGTTAGGAGTGACTCCTTAGACAACTGATGTACTCTGTTTCAGAGAAAATCTGTGTTATCTTCTAGAAATATTATTAATACAGGTCATAACTTAATAATTATATTAATAATATGAAGCAGAGAATCTTTATATGGTGCTCCATGGTATCAAATGAATGCCTGAATAATGATGCAAAGTTTGTGAATGATACCTATGGTCAGCCTACCACTGATCTTAAAAAAATAATGTAAAGATTGTGGATGATACCTGTGATTTGCCTGCCACTGATTTTAAGATATTTAAACTTGTACCCCAAATCCACTAGAATTAAATATGACAAGCATGTACTTACCAAAGATAAAGGGGGATTGGGGTTACCTGATTTCAAACTCTATTATAGTATAATTACTGCTTACAGACTAATACAGATAATAAGCCATGACCCATATGTAAATACCTGGACACCCCAATGGACCAAAATCTGGTCTGAACAACTGAAATCCCTTGGGAATAACACCAAATCCCTACCATTTTTAAACCTAAATCAAAATGGCATATTCACGAAGAATATACCCTCACTAATTAAATATATGATTCTTACTACACAGAAATTATTTAAATCATTACAATTATTAGATGCTCTTGCCTTTATACAACCACTCCACCTAAATCCCAACCTACTAATAAACAATAAAACCTTAAATCTAACAAATTACCCTATGATAAAGGATCTCACAGTATGGGAAATATACCAATGGGGAGAAACCAATACACAACAAATAAGACTAGAACTTAGTCTTACTAAGAAATATACTGTTATTCTTACCCAAATCCATTATCTCATAAATGCTAAGTTCTCACAAACACAAGTCGACTTGCAGGATATTAACTTAGTAAAACTAATACTAGAAAACCTCGAGATGAAAGGGAAAACAATTTCTAGTACATATAGACTTGTAACGAACATAAAACACTGGAATTTTCTATTATTTTCAAACTATTGGCAAGAAAAAAAAACACAAACTCTGACAGATGAAAATAAGAGACTGGCCATTGAGAATGACATAAAATTCATTCCTTTTAAGAAGCTGATATATACACAAATTATGATAAATAACAATATGTATTATACCCCATCAAAACTAAATAAGTTCAATTCCAGCTTCTTGCCTATATGTCCTCACTGCCCAAACCAAACTGCAGATATTCTCCATGTCATGTGGAAATGTAGCAAGGTGCACAATCTATGTTGCTCTTTAAGAGCTAGGTTGGAGAAGATGGGATATGAAAAATCACCCCTGTCATGGGAGACAGCTATATTGCTCATTACGACTCAACTTCCAAAAATAAAAAAAACATGTCCTTATCACGATGTGTGCCCTTATTAAATTTTATATCACTAAAAATTGGAATGTCACATCTCCAATTACATGGTAAGGCTTTAGCAACCTTGCTATTAAATATATCTCATCTCACAAACTAGTTTATACGAAAACAAAAAAAACACTATTATCAGAAATATTGGGATTACTTACTAGATGTAATTCTTAACAAAGAAAGATAGTCTGTACACTGACATGATAAGACAAACTTATATTATGCAATAACTACTTTATAACCAGTTTTTAGTTTTTCTTTTTTTTTCCTTTTTTCTCTTATTTCCCTTTTCCTCTTTATATATCTAATTGTATTCCTTAATTACAATATGTATAATAAGTCGTTGAATTTCTATATTTATTTTCTTCATAAAATAGGTCCCTTATACTGTCCCTCACTTTCTTAAGTGATGTTAAAAACTCTTATACTCCATTTGATGATGTAGTGACTTCTATTGTATATAGTGTATATATATATATATATATATAAATTTCTTGTTTTATTAGTTTTTTGAATGTTTCCTTTTTGTATGTACTGTTTGTTTTGTGTGTTTGACTGGATGTATCGCTGTTAATATCTGAAAATTCAAATAAAGATTTTTTGGGGGAAAAAAAGATATTTAAACTTGTTTGGTAATGCAACATCTATTTTTACATAGGTATATAGTTCTGTAAATATCTCAGGAATTGTCTCTGGAAGCATTATAAAACAGCATTTCACTTGCTCAGCTATCACAGAGGTTAGAACTGGGTCCTCAGACAAATGATGTACTCTGTTCCAGAGAAAAGTTATTTTATTTTCTAGAAATATTTTGAATATAAGTGATAGGTTAGCAACTAGATTAACAACTTACACCAGAATACATAGACATGATACTTAATGGTATCATGTGAAAGCATACGCAATGCTGAATAAATCTGCACTGATAGTTCAGATAGCACTGCTTGACAGATATTTATAAATATTTGCCCATTAAATATGCAAATATGTATGCAAATCATAATTATGCAGATATCTCAGAAATGGAGTGCCATTTACAAAACTATTCTGCAGCAAACTGAAGACCATATCTACATAAACAAAAGTCACACTGATACTTGGGGCTCTATCTACTGTGGTAACAGAGATATTAGCATTTGTTTGATAATTATATTTTTACATATTACTGAATTATTCATATAAATATAAAATTACTAATATGTCTGGCTTACATGTTAATATCACAATTGTGAAGAGGTGTGTGCATTGAATAGCTTTCACATTTTAACTTTTTTTCTGTGACTTTTATAGTTTTTGAGATAACTGCATTTGTTTATAGGTAGATTGAAAAACTACATTCTCAGAATTTTAAAACAGGTGAAGGGTGCCCAAGCAGGACCTCTGCAGGTGTCAGGAGGTGTGAAATTCCACTCAGGCAACATGAGAGTTAAAGTTTCTATATGCAATCATTTATGTGTGGATACCGATGTTCTTGGCAATGGGTATTCATTAAAACAATATATACATACACACACATATATATATATATATATATATATATATATATATATATATATATATATAGAGGTCTACTTCAGATGACTGAACTTTCAAAAGTTCGAATTTAGTATTGAACCTTTGAAAGTTCGAACATCACATAAAAAATGTAAAAAAAAAAAAAATTACCTGAACCCCTCACAGAGGGGGCTGCGCCCACCACACCCCCTGCTATTTATATATATCAACTCTGAGATCACACTACAGTGCGGAAAAGGGAAATCTTCCTGTTCCGTGCTGTATGGATATCCATGTTATAAGTGTTCGAGCTTTCAAAAGTTCGATCATATGGTCTCAGCCATATTAAATTTGAACTTTTGAAAGCTTGAACATGTGAAGGGGACCCATATATATATATATATATATATATATATATATATATATATATATATATGACACACACACACACACACACACACACACACACACACACACACACACACACACACACACACACACACACACACACACATTTATTGTATGCATCTCCATCACCAGTAAGTTGAGGGTTAGTTTGTAACTTATTCGCTTGTTAATTAGGGTACAACACTGATCCTAGTAGACCTTTTTCAGGTTTAGCTTGGGAATACGAGATGTGAGACAAACCACTGTATAGAAGTAAACAAATATTGTGCATGCATTCGTTACATACAAAAAGATGTAGCAGTGAGTTTAAAGAAGTGCCCTATGCTGCTCAATGTATCTCACACTCTGGAGAATATTGCGGGCTTCAATTTTACAAGTTAGTCTGTGTAACAGATCACATGATATTTAAACCCTTTGTGAAACAGGCTCAGAAAATTATGTAATCTGGATATCAGAGGCTTGTAAAATATGTTCTCACACCTAAAAAGAAGAACTTCCATGCATCAATTTAGAAAAGTCACAGCTCAAGTTACACACAACACACACACACACACACACACACACACACACACACACACACACACACACACACACACACACACACACACACACACACACACACACACACACACACACACACTCACACACACACACACAGGGTTGGGAGGGTAGCCTAATGGTTAAGGTGCTTGTCTTACAAACACAAGGTGTAGGGTTTGAGTCTCACAAAGTATAATTGGCTAGTCTTAAAATGGCTTGCAAGGGCAGTTAGCTTATTACTAATGTATGAACCTACTAAACATATATATATATATATATATATATATATATATATATATATATATATATATATATATACACACACACACATCATTCTGTGGAAGAATGAATATAAAATATTACCTCTTATCTGGGACTTGAACTGAAAACATCCAGCATTCTGTGCTGGCATCACAGCAGCTGAACCAAAATCAAATAATTTTATAAGTGCAGAGACAAGTTTGTGCAGAAAAAAGATATTAAGGCACGGCCAGGTTTATATGACAGTCACTCATTAGGTTCATGCCATGCTTCCTAAAAGCTTTGGTATGTGCCAGTAAATTTGAAGCTTACCCTAGGTGCTCCGTACTACATTTGTGTCATTGTTACTTAAGTTCACTATTGTTGCATTAATTCTTTACTTATTACTGTGCATTGTCTGAATTTATTATCTAGAACATGACAATACTATTGCTAAAATAAAATATCATTTCTATGCCTTGACACTATTTCCTTTGTACAAATGTAGATTGGCAGCAGACGTTTTATTGAAAATATTATTGTAAGATTAAAATATCTATTATAGAAATAAGGTTCAGCACGTACCTGAGCAGTGGACCCCAGCATCTTTGCCATGGTCACAATTATGTACTTTCCATCCTCTGGACTGGCACTGTTTTAGGGAAAATTCAGATCCTACACAGCTCACATCATCCAGCATGATTGGTCCATATCCTTGTCCATAGAGAGCTGCCCCTGGTGTTGAAACAGCAGCTCCACATCCTAAATATCTACAGACAACTGAGGCTTCCTCCATTCCCCAGCCATCACTGCACACTGTGCCCCATTCATTGTTGTGGTAGATTTCCAATCTTCCAGAGCAAGAATCTGGACCATTTACTAGTTCTAAGTCTGTTCAAAGAAATTATTAAAAAAATATACAAATAATAACCAAAATCACATCACTGTTATTATTCAAATCTTTATTTCTTTTATAACACAAATAGACATTCACAACATAAAGGAGTGTTACTCCCAGTTTTAAATAATATTAATGTAATTTATTCAAATTAACCAAAGCATTAAACTAGCAGAAGATATTAATGATTAATGAATGAATACATCCCAGCATAATTAATTCCTTTAAAGAAAGGTTGTGAACCACAACAGCCAGGTGCTAGGCAGTTACATGTAACATGTGATAATATATAGTGCATCTCCTAGAGTTTTAAAGAGGAGGTTGGATAGTGGGTAGGGGAAAGGCAATATAATACAGCCACGTGTTAGGCAGTTACAAGTAACGTGTGGTAATATATAGTGCATCTGTGGGAGTTTTAAAGAGGAGGTTGGATAGTGGGTAGGGGAAAGGAGTTAGAATATGTCAGCCAGATGTTAGGCAGTTACAAGTAATGAGTGATAATATATAGTGCATCTCTGAGAGTTTTAAAGAGGAGGATGGATAGTGGGTAGGGGAAAGGAGTTACAATACAGCCACATGCTAGGCAGTTACAAGTAACGTGGTAATATATAGTACATCTGTGGGAGTTTTAAAGAGGAGGTTGGATAGTGGGTAGGGGAAAGGAGTTAGAATATGTCAGCCAGGTGTTAGGCAGTTACAAGTAATGTCTGGTAATATATAGTGCATCTGTGGAAGTTTTAAAGAGGAGGTTGGAAAGTGGGTAGGGGAAAGGAGTTAGAATATGTCAGCCAGTTGCTAGGCAGTTACAAGTAATGTGTGATAATATATAGTGCATCTGTGGGAGTTTTAAAGAGGAGGTTGGATAGTGGGTAGGGGAAAGGAGTTAGAATATATCAGCCAGGTATTAGGCAGTTACAAGTAACATGTGATAATATATAATGCATCTCTGGGAGTTTTAAAGAGGAGGTTGGATAGTGGGTAGGGGAAAGGAGTTAGAATATGTCAGCCAGGTGCTAGGCAGTTACAAGTAACGTGTGATAATATATAGTGCATCTGTGGGAGTTTTAAAGAGGTTGGATAGTGGGTAGGGAAAGGAGTTAGAATATGTCAGCCAGGTGCTAGGCAGTTACAAGTAACATGTGATAATATATAGTGCATCTGTGGGAGTTTTAAAGAGGTTGGATAGTGGGTAGGGGAAAGGAGTTAGAATATGTCAGCCAGGTACTAGGCAGTTACAAGTAACATGTGATAATATATAGTGCATCTGTGGGAGTTTTAAAGAGGAGGTTGGATAGTTGGTAGGGGAAAGGAGTTAGAATATGTCAACCAGCTGCTAGGCAGTTACAAGTAATGTGTGATAATATATAGTGCATCTGTGGGAGTTTTAAAGAGGTTGGATAGTGTGTAGGGGAAAGGAGTTAGAATATGTCAGCCAGGTGCTCTGTAAACACCATTTCTCTAACAGATCCACTAAACATTACATGCACACAAATGCGTGCACAGACACACACACACACACACACACACACACACACACACACACACACACACACACACACACACACACACAGTCAGCTCAAATGTGAAAACATTTGTTATGATAGTTTCAGCATTGCAACATACTCTCAATTACTTAAATTCTCTAAATAAAATTTAAACACTCCTCCACTTAACATGCCCTGCAGTCAGTCAACTGTGAACTCAAGATACCATTCAAAGACTGCAACACATGATCACTGCTATGTAACCCATGTATACTGATCCCTGTGAGGTGGAAGAATGTCACTTTATTTTTTAAATGTGCGCTGCACTTGGCAATCTGGCTGAAAACTTGTATTACTGTGATATTGATCAAAGTCTGCATTTGTCAAATGAAGAATGACGGTTTGTGGCTGTAAGTGGGTTTTTATTAATGTTGAAACTTTTGGATATGCTGAAAGTTTTAGCCGTAAGGATTATGATTGTGTGTGAACACTTGCCAAGTAGGTTACACTATGAACTATGTGAGGGGATAGATTTAGTGTTTTGCAAGTGTTTGTAATGGTATTAGGAAAGATGTTTGATTTAATGATGGATGTCATGTGGGTTCAAACCTGACTTTGTAGTGGTAATGCTATGGAAAGGGTCTTTCTAAGGTACGCTGCATGGTCAGGGTTATAGTTCAGTTTAGGATTAGCTGGTATTAGTAAGGTTATACAGCGTTTTCCCTCTGATAACACCATACACAAACACAGACACACACACACACACACACACACACACACACACACACACACACACACACACACACATGCACGCGCACACACGCACAAACACACACATATGCAGTGTCAAATATATCATTCCCACTCTAAAATCAACTGCGTTACCACTACACAGTAAGTGACTGCAATGTACTTAATTAAGTATAATGCAACAGTAAGTCATTTTTCCCTGCACTGTCCTAATGTGGAGGCAGTGCCTCAATGGGCACAGTCTCTAAATATATTACCTCTGAGGCTCCACCAACTTAGAGAAATAAGAATAAATTAACTGCACCTAACACAGCAGCATGTATTGGGAAGAAACTAAAGTCCACAAAGAAAACCCTTGCAATGATTAAGGGAAGATGTAAACTCCATACAGTTGACAGACCCATGAGCTGAGAGTCAAAGATTTAACTAATCTGCTATCCTTCACTCTTGTATTGCAGTACTAATTCAGCTGAGTGGAAAACAGTAATAATGTGACTTTTGTTGATTTAGATGAACATTTCAGTTTAGGCAAAGACTATAACCATACCTGTGCATATAACACCAGCATCTTCATGATGGTTACAGTTATGTACATTCCATCCTTTCGATCGACACTTTTCCAGGGAAGATTCATATCCTGTACATCTCAGACCAGTCAACAATATTGGCCCAGTTCCTCTTCCATATTTTGCTTCTCCTGGTGCTGAAACAGCAGTTCCACATCCTAGTTCTCTACAAACGACTTCAGCCTCTTCTATTCCCCAACCATCATCACACACGGTGCCCCATTCATTGTCGTGATAGATCTCCACTCTGCCAGCACACGGACTGGGGCCATTTACTAGTCGTAATCCCACTGAAACAAAATGAGAATATGTGAAAATAGCATGTGAAAATACATGTCATGTCCTCGCTGGATGAAATACATTTATAAAGCAATCAGCTATTCCCCCTGCTGCAAAAGTAATTGTATCCATAATTAAAAATGTCTAACTTCATTGTTTTTCAAATGGCATATCACTTTTAATATAAAATAACTGACAAAAGGCTTAAAGTATTTAAACAGGTAAGACAACTGCCAATAGGATCATAATCGCTACACATTGTTATCATGTATATGGTAGTCAACTTGAAGAAAATGGAAGGAAGCCCACTATGTGCATAGTATATTAAACAGATTAGAGTGCACCAAAATAACAAAAAGTTAAATGATTAACAGCAAGTGTCATGGTTATATAATTTTTGGGCATGCATGCTAATTAGCAAGAGTAATAGTAATTATCATTTTTAATGAGACATGAAAACAACTCTTGTCAGATACATTACAAAATATCTTACCAATAATACCCAGCAAGTTAAAGGTTAAGCAGATATATAAGGTGATGGCATTCTGCCACTAAATACAGCACACTTCTAGGAGTAGCTAGGGATCCAGTAAGTTATATGGTAGGCCATAAGTAAGAAGGTTGGAAGGGTATGTGTTTGTTATATCACACATAACATAAATGTGTCTACACCAAATGCAAGAAACAGTAAGAGATCACTAGTCATTTCCTTATCCTCACAGCCTGTTAAATGACAACCTTCATTCCTCGCAGCTGTCCAGCTGTACATAGAATGTCCAGATTTTACCTCATATTTTGGTCTATCCCTCATAAAATATGTGTTTTTTGACATATGATCAAGGATTAAAGTAATAAAATAATAACATGTATTTATGTTTCAGGCATCATATCCTTCAAAAAATGCATGCTGACACAAATCCTGTTATTCTAGAAATTCCTAAGAGCAAAATTTAAAATCTGTCCCTATTTTTGAGCCTTTGCACCCCCACCCCCATAATTTTAGGCACTTTGTCCAGATTTCTTGTGCTATGAAATTGAATGGTATGACAACCGTTCATAATGCAACCCATTGTCCAAGATTTTACATCCATAAAGCATGTGTCTCAGAAAACCCAGTCATGTAAACAAATAAAAAATTAAAGGGTAAACTCAGAGAAGCAGGGAAAGAAGCTGACCTAGACTAGATGAGATCAAAATTCTGTTCATTAATTTGTGAAAGCTATGGCTAAACATTAAGAAAACCCACTTGTGAGCTCATCAAGGACAAACAACGATAACATGAACTCTGCAAAAAAAAGGAATGCATGTTTTTGACTCTAACTTTCTAAAGTTATTTAAAGGAGTATGATAAAAGCCAAACTTGTGGTTCAAGAAACTATGAGACAGTTTAATTTTTATTTTTTCTGAATGGTGTTGGCTCACAAAAGTAATACACAGATCTATACCATGCTTTCTACTGCTACTAGATATCTATACCATATTCACAATTCCTGGGATTCAATAAACTCCATGCAAGAATAGCACTATTCTTGCACGGAGTGGTTTGTGTCCATATAGCACAGCAGCATGCTATGCATATTCATGAAGGCATGCTGCTGTTCAACCTACTTGGACACGGACTGTGAACGAGTGCAGGGGGTGTTCAAGTAGTGCACGGACACTGAACACACTCCTTGCACTCAGAAAGTGCCGTGCAGAACTTTCTAATAGGATCTGGCATAATATTAGAGAATTACTTTAATATTATGCCAGTATTTCGGTGTCTGCGAACACTGAAATGAAATAAATATTTCAGTGTCCGCAGACACTTTAATACACAGGGCATCAGGAAAGAAATGCAGGGTGTGTGTGACAGGTTCTGTGACACACCCTCTGCATTGTAAAAGTGCCACACAACACCTCCACAACCTGCTAAAGCAGGAAATGTGCCCAAATGCACAAATAATGGGGTATAAATCCCTCAAAAGGGACACATCAAAATTATTGCCCTCATTAACTTAGAAAGTAGATAGAAAACAGGTCATGCATTAGCATGAAGTACCGAAGGACAGAGATCTGAAAGCAAATGCATGCCAATATTCCATGACAGTAGTACATGTGTACAAAGGCACAAATAATGCCCTCACACTATTTTTAATAATAAACAATTGCCCTCACACACTTAGTAAGTTGATAGAAAGCAGGATATGTATTAGCAGAAGTCTCTGAAGGATAGAAGTCTGAAAGATAAATGAATGCTATTATTTCCCAGTTGCTGTCCTCAATGACTTGTCAGAACATCACAATACTCACTTATATAACATAATATAATAATATTATTAATATTTTTTTCTAGGCTAAGGAATGTTTAAGCGTAGCTAAGCGGGTGTGCGCGTTACAGCTTACCATTTAGCATATCTTAAACACCCCATAGGAGATAAATACAAATATACAGGAGAAATTTCCAAGCTGATAGTGTAGTCGTTAGAGTCCTGGCTTTACATGCAGGCATTCACGATTCGACTACCAAGACAGTCAACCTATATTTCTATGGGAAAGTAGTGTTAAAATTATTTTTGTAAACTTAAATTATGTAACAACTGTTTTTTGTCAACCAGTGTAGTGTAGCTGGTGTACAATGTAAGTGTGAATGCATATAAAATGTGAAACCACCAATGTACACACATGTCCCATACAGTATAGTTACAACCTTTGCCAATGTAAGGAAAGCACATAGAGGGATGTCATGTAAAGTATATGATATACACTTAATAAATGAAATCAGTCCTCTGATATATTAAAAAAATTAAAGTGAGCAATGGCTACCAATGCTCAGCTATGCCTAGCAAGTGTAACCATTGTTAAGACATGATTGCTAAGCATCAGGTTGCTCAGCTAAGTGGATTTGCATATAGTTAAACACTGCTCAACAACTTCTCCTTTAAGCAGTGTTAAAACTGGCTCAGCAGATTTGCGCACTGCTTAGCAGATCTTAACCCTTTCAAAATGGTCTAATGACAGCAAAGGGCAGGGCAATCACACTATTTAAATGGTGAAGGCAGGAATACAGCCATAACCAGTTGTAGCTGATCTTTGCAGGCACTATGGCTGGCATAGATGAGGGTGTGCACTTTCGGATGCAGTGCTGGGGCATCCAGGAGTCCAGGGTCATGGCTGTACTCCTAGTGAAAGACCATGAGGAAAAACTGCTGCAGGGCCAGTACCAGGAATCACAGTATAAAGCAGAAGCCTGGGACTGTCTTGCACGTGATCTCACCAGTGCTACTGGCATCCCTCGAACTGGTGAGCAGGTCCGGCACCATTTCATTGACCTCAAGTGTAGGAAGAGGAGCTCTTGGACCAGTGGAACCAAGATGCATGGGCACAAAATGTTCCAGCAGTGTGTAAGTGTAACACTATCAATTAGTGTTTACCAGCCTGAGTATGTGATTGACAGGTATGCATGTTTTTTTTATCTCTTGTACAACTGCAGAGTGCTATGAATGTGGATGCCGATGCCAACAGGTTGTTAATGCTGTGCTGGGAGGCTGGTGAGTACAAATCTAGCTTGCAGTATATAGGCCAAATAATACAAAGGTGTAGATTGTCTACTGCCAGTAGGTAAAGTGCATATTGTGTGTAATGAATAAATGATGTTAGCTAGACTAATGATGTACAGGATATCCATTAATAAAAGTGTGAATACCATTTAAAAAAAATACAAACACCGGACTGTTGTGTTTACTGTGGTATGTTGTGGTAGGAATATAAATGTGTACAGGTTCTGCACAGCAACTATGGCTCTGACAGCATGAATTAAATGAGGCTCATCTGAGAAAGATTGTGGAGCTGTAAAACAAGATATAAAACTACATGAAAGGTTCCATGCACCAAGATCTGAACTTTGAATAGAATGTGTAAAGCATTTTACTGTACCCCCTGCAGCATTGCTGTGTGTTAACCATTGCTTCCCAGATTGTAATATCTCAAAGTATTAATACACAGTACAAGAACTATCTGCCATGCATGAATGTCAGAATTATAAGTTTAGATCATCCAAACCAGAGAGTATTAGACAGAAAACAGTCAAGCACAAAACAGCAGTTCCTCATTAGCTCATAGTGATGAAACACAAACTTGGTGTACCTTTATGCAGAAACAAACATGGTTCAAATCCCAGGAGTGGTAGTAAGCTGTAAGTATATTTTCACCCAAGAATATGTGAATATGTGTAGAAACAGTCATGTAGTGTTAACAGAAATTTCCTCCACAGATCTGCCAGGTAGGAAAATGTTCATAGTAGCTGTAAGAATGCTTTACTAATACACTGTGTAAAACACTTCCAATGTCCAACCTCATGCTTACAGATGACAGCACGATACGTACATACACCAAGCACTTTGTCAGATATATGTCCCTCAAATGTCATGCTGTCATGGTTAGTGGTCACTACTGCCAATAACCAGGAAGACAGATAGAAATCCAGACAGAGTATGTTAGTAGCACAATACAACATAGCGAAGGAAAACTGCTAAATCACAAGAAGGCTCCAAGGTAGTCACTCGATAAAGATTTATTGTCCACAAACACCAAAAAATTCCAATAAAATCGACAAGCCAACAAAACAGAATTTCTATCATAGTACTAAGCACTTTCACCCTCCAACACATAAGGGCATCATCAGAGTACATCTAAAAACATAAATAAGCTGCTATTAATTAAGTAAGCTTCCAATACACAACACCCTGATTGGTTGTTCAATAAAACTGTTGTCCAATAAATATAAATGAAATATCAGTTAATTAAATAAATATAGTTATAAAATATAAATACACTATTTAAAATTCATTTTAAAATTGTTCATAAAATTTCTCCTTATTTATTTATTTATTTATTTATTTATTTTATATACACAAAGATCTAATCTTTAAAATGCTTAATATAGAGATTTGGCCATTAATATCAGGGAATAAACTAGCATTCAGCCTCAACTGCCAAAGACATTCTTTGGCTTCCAACCAATTGTTTAAATCACCTCCTTTTTGTCCATGTGTAGGGATTCTATCTATGACAAAAAATATAAATCTCTTAAAATTATTACACTTGATACTATGTAAATATAATGAATTTGCCATTCTTTTGTTTTTAACGTCCCTATTATGCTCCATAATACGCTCTTTTAATTTCCTTGTAGTTTTACCTACATAAAATGCGGGATATGATGTACATGTAGCTAAATAAACCACCATTGTTGTGTTGCAGTTGCAATATCCTGAGCATTTAATAGATTTTCCATATCCTTGGACCATTACATACGGTCCATCATTAATAAACTTGCAACCTTTACAAAAACTGCATTTACTCATTTTTGACATATTATATATCTGGTCCCTACCATAATATTCCATGTATTCCTTTAAATTGGTACCACGACTATAACTAATCTTAGGAAAATGACCTATTATCTGACAAAACTCATCCTTATTACTAAAAACACTTATCCAACTGACATTTAATATTTTGACTATATAGTCAGAATGTTCATTGTATGGTAAAATAAAGACATCCCTTCTGTTGGTGACAATATTTTCATTCAATGTATTGTTTAAACCAAATTTAATAATTGGTTTGTATATATTGTTTCTCTTCCTTTTAACTTCATCCTCTAGTTGTTTTAATAAATATAAAGGGTATCCTCTATCGACAAACATGCTGGTAAGTGTATTGAGTTCATGAATAAATCTGTCATCCTCACCAATAATTCGTGATAACCTCACCATTTGCCCCTTAACAAGATTCTTTTTTTTTTTTTTGTGTGAAAATACGGGTGACAACTAGTGAAGTGTAAAAAAGAATTTGAATAGGTCTTTTTCCTAAAAATGTTTGACTCAATAATACCATTATTTAAATAGAAATATACATCTAAAAACTCACAGGTTCCACCCTGTATATTACTTGTAAAATTCAAAAAGGAGGATGTAGTGCCAAGAAATTGTATAAATTTGCTAATCTTTTCTTTCAGACCCTTCCAAAATATTAGGATATCATCCAGGTACCTAGTATAAAAAATAATGTTAGACCAATAAATAGATGTAAAAATACAATTGGTTTCCCAATGGGCTAGTACTAAATTTGCATATATGGGAAAGTATATTCGGGGATCTGTACAGATCCCATATATATATGCATTATATATATATCTAGAAATACTGAAATCTCGAATTTCAGTATCTTGAGACCATAAAGTGGAATTTTCAAAATCCTGAAACTCCATAAGAGTCAATCCAGAAATGTTGAATTTGTGGTTATGGTGTTCCAGTACTTGACGCTTGATGTAGTGTGTGCAGGATGCATCATGTAGTGTGTGGATTTAGCTGTTATGTAAGGTAAGTTGGTATTTTGCTGGGTTTTAGGTATGTGTTTGAGTGTATGTGAGTGTGTTTGGAAGTTTTATGTGGCGGTTCAGGTAGGCAGGCAACAGTATGAGTGTCTAAGTGTTGAAAGTGGTGGTGCTCATATATTTGTGATGTATGTCTCCGAGGGTACTGTAGAGTGTGTAGTGGTGAGTTTGCTGTCTTTTTCTGTTGGTGCGATCTTGGAGTTAGTATATATAAGTGGGAGGGGATGTGGTGGGTGCAGCCCCCCACATGGGGAGTGCAGGAGGGCTTGCCCCCTGTTTGTTGTTTTGTGTTTTTGTGTTTGTGTGTGTTTTGTTTGTTGGTTTGTTGTAGTGTGGGTTGGATGATGTATGTGTTGTGTGGTGTATGGTGTGTTTATGTTTGTGATTTTGTGTTTTTGGGGTTCCGGGATTTGAAACGTTCAACGATAGTGAACAGTATATATATCTATATATATATATATATATATATATATATATATATATATATATATATGTAAATAAAAATGGCTTGTAAGGGCAGTTAGCTTAGTACTAATCTATGAACCTATGTTCATAACATGTAGTTGAAGCCATACCTATCAACTTCTTACTGCAAGAAATCTGTCCAAATGGGGGGACAACGGGACAAAACTAGGGGGATATTTTAAATATTTCTCTTAGAAATGTAGAATGTTGCCAGACTGACAGGGTTTTTTTCAGCATACACGTTCTGAAGGATGCAAGTTCTGAAACTGAAATTGATGTCATCATTTAATGTCAGAAATCCTCAGATCAAAGTGATTTACCAGGGAAATAAAAATAATAAAGCTGCAAAACAGATCAGAAATATGAGCAACAAACCTGGACACGCAGAAACAATCCAGCCAGTTGAGAGGTAGGCTCAGAACCCCTTAGTGCAATGAATCTGGAGCAAGCCTGACAAAGTGGGGGGAGAAAGCCATGAAAATAGGGACATATCGGAACTATTGTAGTAGATAAGCTGACACAGTTGATGCAGTAATACCCTTCTGTCTGTCCTAACATATATTCATAGGTTCATAGGTAGGTACTACGCTATCCGCCCAAAGGCATTTATAAGCTTAACTGGAATGTGTTGGCTTTCACAGTCCCCTTAGATTAGGTCCCTGTGCCTCTGTCCAGCAGAGCCACTGAAGTGATCCCCAGGGTAAACTTCCTGTTTCCCATCCACTCGTCAATGTTTCTCTTGAAGAGTGTTAGTGAGGAACTCTACCTAATGTAGATTGGAATCTTGTTCCAGAGCATGGAAAGTCTCTGGGATATGAATCCATCCCTCCAGCACGTCCAATTTTATGTTGTGGTGAGGTTTAGATCCCTAGAGCATGTTGCTTGAGGGGATATGGTTTTCTTTAGGTGGAGCATGTCCATCAATTCTGGATTGGACATGGCCTTGCATGTCAGGCGGAGATCACCTCTGAGTAGGCCATATGCAACCGAGTACAGCTGGAGTTTCTTCAGTCGAGCTGCATAGGGCATCTGTTTGAGGCCAGTGATCCTCTTGGTGAGGTACTTCTGTGGTCTTTCCAGCTGTTGCAGATGTCTTGTAAGGTACATCTCAAATGGAGCATTGTACTCTATGATGGGTCTGAAGAGTGAAATGTAGAGGGGCACAATGACCTCTTTTGATCTGGATGCAAACCCTTTTTTGATTAGGTAGGCCACATAGAAGGATTTTTTAACCACTTTGGCAATGTGATTATCAAAGGAGAGATTACTATCTACTTGGGTCCTCAGATCCCTTATTTTGTCTTCCGTATTTAGGGGGCTACCACCTATGTGGTAATTTGTGGGTACTTTGTTTTTTCCAAAGAGGATGACTATGTACTTTTTGGCATTTAGCTTGAGGCCATGGTTTTGACACCAGGTATCTGTCTCAGTGAGACCCTTTTGGAGAATGTCTGTGTCAGCAGAAGAGTCAATTATAGCCCCTAGTTTGCAGTCGTCTGCAGACTTGGTCAGCCATAGTCCTCCTGTGCTTGCCTGTACCTCTGAGAAGTATATGCCGGACAGAAGGGGTCCTAGGACTGAGCCCTGGGGAATGCCACTTGTAACTGGTTTAGAGTCAGACCTAGCTCCCGCAACTCTTACCATGTGGGTTCAGCAGTGAGCCAGTTGGCAACCCATCTCGTGATGCAGGGGTTTATGTTCAGGCTGGTGAGCTTGTCTATAATACCAGAATAAAGAATGGTGTCGAAGGCCTTTGCAAGGTTTAGGTAGGCTGTGCGGACCACCTTTCCCTCATCTATAGCCTTGGTAACTGTCTCAAAGAAATCCACCAGCTTTAGGAGGCATGATCTGCCCTTAACAAAGCCGAACTGGGTAGGGTCCAGTGTTTGGAGGTTCCCAGTGTCTCTGTTAATGAGATCCATGATGATGTGCTCCATAGCCTTGCAGAGCAAGCTAGTCAGGCTTATAGGGCAATAGTTCCCTGGATCTATTGTGGCTCCACCTTTGTGGAGTGAAATAACTGTTGCTGCATGTCACTCTATGGGCATGTAGCCTGTGGAGAGGCTGAGTTTGAACAGTGTGTATGGGTGAGGGGTTAGTTCATCTTTGAGCTCATGTAGGGCACAGCCTGGGACACCGTCCTTTCCCATTGATGCTGTGTTTTTGGCTATGGATAGGGCTGTTTTAACCTGAGTGTCTGTGATTTCAAGGGCACTACATTCTTCTCGTATGGTTATGGGCCCTTTTGGGGGTGAGAGGGGGTGAAGATTGCACTGAACCTGTCTGCCAGGATGTTGGATATATATTGTTCTGTTCAGTGTATTTTGTGCCATTCTGCACTAACTCTGAGCAGATCTGCGAATTGCCACTTAGATTCTTGACATAGCTAAAGAATGCCTTGTGGTTATCTTTGGAGTCTTTGGCAATTTTTCTTTCGAAGCTAGCCTTGGATGATTTTATGAGGGATCGTAGTTTCCTGCTGATACTGATCAGGGATGTCTTCCCCTCTTGGGATTTTACTCTTTTCTGTACTAGTTTCCTCCTTCTATTGTATAGCTTGTTTATGGCAGGGGTCCACCACACTGGTTTCCTTTTCTTGGAGGAATGAGTCTTGGTTTTGCTTGAGATAGCATGATCCATGCATTCTTGTAGGTGCCCGTAGAGTGCTTTAGCAATGGATTTTGTAGCTTGGGCAGCATTATCCTTTAGCATGGGGGATTTGAAACTTTCCACCTCGGTCTTAAGTAACGTGAAGTTTGTTTTTGAAAAGTTTTTCATTGTGGTTTCTTTGACTGGGGGTGGGGGCGGAGTGTGGATATCCAGAGTGATTAGCTTATGGTCATATCTAACCAGCGAGGGGTTGACCTCCGCTGTGGAACACCGGTCACCCATGTTGGTTATGACCAGGTCCAATATGTTGTCACCTCTGGTGGGGGTATTGACAAGTTGATTCAGGGCATTTGAGTTTATAAATTCTAGGAAATGTTGGGCAAGGGAGTTAGTACTTGAGTAGTTTTCCCAGTTAATGTTTGGGTAATTGAAATCACCCAATATCAGGGTTTTTGATAGGACCTTTATGTTTCCCAGTGTTTCCAGAAATGTGGAATGTGGGTCCTGGGACATGGTTGGTGATCTGTAGCAAGCTACAATATGTATTGCAGTTCTGCCCATTGTTAGTTGCATGTGGATGATCTCTGAAGCATCGTGCTGTGCCACTAAGCTGGAGGTGTGGGTATCCTTGATGAATATGGATACGCCCCTGCCTTTTGTATTTCAGTCCGGGATTGTGGCCGAAATATATGGTATGAGTTGTAGCCTGGTAGTGCTGGGGTGCTCTCTGGAGCCTTAAACCAGGTTTCTGTTACTGCACATATATCAGTTTTCTCCATTCTGAGGAGTGCCAAGAGTGCATGCATTTTGAGGTTTAGACTTCTGGCCTTGAGGAGCATTACCCTCAGTTTTTTATTACTTGTGCTATTTATGGCAGTGGGTTTGTCTTTTGAGCCTTGCCGAAAGAAAGGCACTATGGGGGCGGCAAGAGCCTTGGCCAGTATTTGAAAGCCTAAGGGTGACAGGTGCAAGCCGTCTCTATCGAAGCAGTGTGGCTTGTCGAGCATGTCATCCCAGGCTGGCAGGCACTGGATACCCTTTGAATGAGACCAGAAGCTTAGCCAATTGTTGAAATTGATAATTTTTTCTTTATACTATGGTATCATTCTTGGTGGGGGCAGGGTACTACTCAGGGTTAGGGTCATATCTAAACTAAACTTAAACCCACCAAATTAGCAGCAGACAACCTCCCAAGTGAATACCTACAAATCGCAGCTGATGTTCTGGCCTACCCAGTATCCATCTTGATTAACCGATCTCTGTCAGAAAGTTACGTTCCCACATTGTGGAAAGTCTCACATATAATTCCCCTCCACAAAGGCGGACCCTCTGCAGAACTAACCAATTACTGCCCCATAGCTCTTCTCTCTCCATTCTCCAAAATACTAGAGAGATGCATACACTCTCAGGTCTCACACTACCTCCTTACTAACAACCTCCTTTCCAGTACTCAGCATGGTTTCCGACCAAACCATAGCACCACCACTGCCTTACTCTCCTTTACAAACACTATCCTTCAACATAAAAACAATGGCTATCTCTCCTCTGCTACTTTCCTAGACCTATCTAAAGCATTTGACATGGTCCCCACAAACAACATATCTCTGTCCTCATTAACCTATCCTTCTCACAATCAGTCACCAACTGGTTTCAGAGTTACCTGTCTGACCGCCAACAATCCGTTGTATGGCAGAATGACATATCTCCCCAACTACCTGTCTCCATAGGGGTTCCCCAAGGATCTATCCTTGGACCCCTACTTTTCTCTGTTTACACCAATAATCTAGCCTCTGCCACCAAACATGGCACACTCATACAATACGCAGATGACTCTACCATCATCTGCTCAGCACAGTCCCTACCCAAACTGCAAAAAGTCACACAGGAAGCCTTTTCCTCTGTTGAAACATGGTTATCCGATGCCCAATTAATACTCAACCCAAACAAAACTAAACTACTCATCTTCCAACCCACCAAACATACTCAAAACAGCTCTCACTTTAACATCACAGCAAAAGACAACACCACTATATACCCACTATATACCCAACTGAACATACCAAATTGCTAGGAGTGGAAATAGACAATAAACTAAAATTTGACATTCACATATCCATGACCATAAAAAAAGTCCACAAAAAACCTAGGAGCATTATACAATAAACAATTTCTCACCAAAGCAGCAAAGATTTCAATAGCAAATTCCCACCTTATCTCCACCCTACTTTATGCCTCTCCAGTATATACCAACCTAAGGCAATGTGATCTAAACAAGCTAGAGACCTGCTACAACAAAATTGCAAAATTCGCCACAGGGGCATCCTACCGTAGTCACCACTGTCTCTCACTTGCTGAACTGGGCTGGCTTGAACTCCCTCACCTCCTTCAGTGGTATCAACTCTCACTCACCCACAAACTAGTAAACCATCCACTAAATGTCCCATCCCTCCAGAATCTACTCCAACCCTATCGCACCACCAGACTACTAAGATCCAGCAACAAAAATCACTTGCAGATCACTAAAGCCAATAACTCTGCTGGTGAAGCACTATTCTCTTGCACCATAGCCAAATTATGGAACTCA
The DNA here is from genome assembly GCF_019279795.1 of Protopterus annectens. Classification (NCBI taxonomy): domain Eukaryota; kingdom Metazoa; phylum Chordata; order Ceratodontiformes; family Protopteridae; genus Protopterus; species Protopterus annectens. The sequence goes on along the minus strand of NC_056726.1, from coordinate 1,176,015,872 downwards.
CTCCCACCCACAATTACCTCCGTACCATCATGCACCAACTTCAAAACTTTATTAAAAGCGCACCTAAAAACATGCTGGCTATGCCCTTGCAACTCCCACTCTAATATCATCCACCCCATCCAACTACTACCTTTCTTTCACCTCCACTAACTACCTTGATGATAGCAAGCTCAGATGCTCATAAGCCTAGTACTTATTATACAGCAGGAACTTCTCATTGTTACATTTGTTAATGCCTGTTATGTACTTCACAGATAAAGATTCTAGTTGTCTACTGATGTACTATGTTCTTCATCTGTAAATATGTTGTAAGTAATTTCTATGTTAAATTGTTGATCACTATGTAATCCAATGTAACTACTGTCTGTTTATTTTACTGTGGAGCTTTTCTCCCCGGGCCTCCGCTGAAAATGGACCCACGTCCAGTCGGACACTCCCGGTCAACAAATTTAAATAAATAAATAAATAAATAAATAAAATTGGGTGGTGAGGTCAAATAGAGAGCCTTGTCCTTCTCTACAGTATAGGGGGGTCTAGTGCTAAAGTTTATTAGTGCTTGCTATGAGTTTTGAGCAAGTGCCGGGCTGAGTAGTGAATGGTTTGAGTACTTGTTGAAAGTCTGTCTAGTTCCAAGGGAAAAATTGAAGAGTAGACTTTGTGGAGCTGGGAATAGTTATACCTTAGCTAACCAGCGCTGCCCGGTGTGCAAAACCGCACTAATGCAGGTTTTATAGCAGGGAAATTAAAGAGATTGACTGAAATAACACAAGTTGTTGTATCTTTCGGCTTTTTCCAGTTAGGGGTTGCCACAGCAGAACTCCGGTCCGCTAATGATTGGCAGTAGATTTTTACATGCCAAGTTGCCAGCTCTGACGCACAACCTTCAACGAAGGTACGCCCATTGACACATGTCTCCACACAGAAGATGCTTTAGCTGAGAATCAAACAGGACGTCTTACTGTGAAGCGACAACTCTCAATTACTTCTCACTAGTTAGTGACTTAAATCCTCACATCATCCCACTGATGTGTCAGAAATACACAGCATGTATGGGGTTTAGGAAACAGTACATCCTACAAATATCTGGACATAACATCACATTATGGAAGCTACACTCAGCTGCTAAGCATGTCACCAAGTACTAATTAAACTACAGTCAGACTGACACAATACTAACCCAAATCTGCTATGGGAAATTACACATGTATTTACAAATATATCAGGAACTACAGGGTGTAACAGTACTGAAAAACATACACCAGTGTGGAAGTGCATACCCATAATTAATTTCACCACAGTCACAGTGACATACCAGTAAGCCAAATGAACAATACAGTATAAGGACTGTGTGAACAAAAACATCCCAACATGTTTGCCACTCACACACCACCCCTACATATACTGCCTCAATTCACAGTGTAGTATGACGCTTGACCATGGTATGGGACATGTCTCAGTCTGCCCTTACAAACATATACAGCCGATAGACCACCAGAAACTGAAGGAGCATGCACAGGCAGATAGTAAAGGAGCCATAACACATGCATCTACCCCCCTCCCTTCACAGGCCAAATAACATTGACACACTACACTGCTACACAATCCTGACACTGTCAACAATCACCTGAAATACACTTATTTCTCAACTGTTGAGAGTCCCAGAGAATGTCCAGGCTTTGTCCTCACATGAAAGGCCTCTTACACATAACATGTCTAGCAGTCGGATACATCACTGGGATGGTATCAGAAATGAAGGCACTAAATAATGATATACCCTACCTATCACCCTCTTACTGAATGACATCTTGACAAAGCCTGACATACTTGTGGGACAGAGGCCCAAAAACATATATGAAATATTGTTGTTATAAACTGAGACAGTTGCTGGTGTAACAGGGTTTGTTGTAACATATCTTTTCTGAGGGATATGAAGTCAGACACTCAAATGGATGATACCATTTACTGACCGCAGTCCCCACAGTATGCTACTGATTTTCCAAATACAAAAAATGTCTGAGGAACACACCAAACATAAGAGTCCAAAATCTGGCCATTCTGTGGATAGCCCTACTGTTAAGAGTTATGCCAACCACATAACACTGTCAGACTAAATATCACACAGAAAACCCATGTCCACACAAACCCTGTTAAACTAGCATCAATTCAACTGTATAACAACAATACGTACATTCTGTCCCTATGTCTGGAACATTCTCCCCCAGTTTGTTGGGCTGTCTCCACAGTTTTCATTGTAAGAGGTATTTCCAACTACCCTCTGTGATGCTGTTGTTTACACACCTCCATGAAGACCTCCAAACAGGCAAGGAAAAGGAACAATGCCCACATGAAGTACTCAGTTATAGGAGTGTGTTGCCATGGCAATGGTTATAGGAATAACACCACAGCTGTTCTGTATGCAATTAGCAAGTGGGGGGACACCAGTTGGGTGTAAACAAAATGTAATATAAGTCACTTTAATGACCATGAAACACCCAGCAAGAGCTTTTGGACATAGAAAAATAATAATATAATTAAACAATAAATTTCTTAGGGGTTATATACAGGCCCAAAGAATACATGTGGTTAGATACCCAAAATCACATGGATACTACTTATGCTACTGTTCAGGAAGTCATGGATGTAAAAAAAGCATGTATTCTATATTACATGTCATTAAATAATTTAAAAAGCTGCAGGGGTCAGATAGATCTTGATTTATGAAAGTATTTTGAGTGATCTAAACCCTTATAGACAACATATTAGATTTTCCAACGTTTTGTAGGCACACCAGTTGGTGCACAGGCCATCACTTGCTCATGAGCATTACCTACAAAAGGCAAGATGCTGCCTAAGCAAAACAGATATATACCCTACATCTGGGAGAGAGAGAGAGAGAGAGACAGACAAAGAAACGAAACAAAAACTATTGCAATAAAACCAACCATACTTTGAAAAAAAAAGGTATGTCAAACAAGTAAGCATGTAATGTAATGTAATGCAGTAGGGGGTATGTAATAATGAGAAATAGGAAGTTCAACAAATATGTCTCAACAAGACTTGCTATACTGATATATTGCTGATCAGAACCTATGGCCATAGCAACTGGGTCAATCTGCAGTGACATAGATGATAGCTCAGACCCCTGAGTCACCCCAGGAAAGGCTGGCAAACATATTACTACTACTGGAGTATGTGTTGAACAATACTGACTGTGACACTGCCAGGCCAGCTACTGGGATGTTGTAGATATCCATATGTTAATTAGATTCATAGGTTCATAGATTAGTACTAGGCTAACTGCCCTTGCGAGCTTTTTGAAGCCTAGCCAATTATCCCTTGTGAGATTCATACCCTGTACCTTATGTTTCTAAGGCAAACACCTTAACCATTAGGCCACCCTCCCAACCCCATTTGTGTTCCCAATTGTGAATACAACTACATTATACATGTTTGTCTCAGAAATGTGAGAGACCTATACAGGGTATTTGCATAGTGAATTACTGTTTCAGATGTGTGTGTTGAACTGCATGTGATAAAATGAGCTCATACCATTCAACTGTCAAGTGTTATGTACACTGACCATATGTGTGCCTCATATTTGCAGTCATTTACTCATAGAGTTGTGTTATGTCTGGAAATCATTGGTAACCTGTGAAGACTGATATTACATCTTCTTCTCTTTCTTTTGGCTGTTCTTGTTAGGGGTCACCACAGCGGATCATGTGTCTCCATTTCCTCCTATCCCCTGCATCTTGTTCTGTCACACCATCCACCTGCATGTGGTCTATCACCACATCCATACACCTTATCTTAGGCCTTCCTCGTTTCCTCTTACCTGACAGCTGCATCCTTACCATCCTTTTCCCAATATAATCAGCATCCCTCCTCAGCACATGTCCAAACCAACATAATCCTGCTACTCTCTGGCTTTGTCTCCAAACCATCCAATCTGGGCAGATAATATACATATCCCTAATGCTCTCTTTGCCATGCACCTTATTTCCTCATACTCCTGTCTACTTTCTTCATCTCTCTGACAATCCCACTCCTTCTTCACCAACCTCTTTCTCTGTATACTCCCCTGTACTTCCTCATTCCAACACCAGGTCTCCTTGTCCTCCTTCCTCTGTCCAGATGTCACATCAAGCACCTTTCTAGTTATCTCCCTTACTAGCTGTGCTGTAGTTACCCAGATATTCAGTAACTCTTCATTGCCACCCACTGCCTGTCTTAACTCTTCCCTGAACTCAACCACACAATCACCCTTTTTTCAGTTTCTACCATTTGATCCTGGGTGCTGCCCTCACACTCCTCCTCCTCTTCTTGATCACCAACGTCATCCCACAGACTAATATACCATGCTGCCTAACTACACTTTTCACTGTCACCACTTTACAGTCTCCAATCTCCTTCAAACAGGCCATCCTGCATAGGAGAGGATCCACCTGTGTGCATCTCCCTCCACTCTTGTATGTCACCCTATGCTCCTCTGTCTTGTTAAAATATGTATTCACCACAGTCATGCCCATCCTTTTTGCAAACTCCACCACCATCTCATCTTCTGCATTCTTTGCTTAACACCATATCCACCCATCACTTCCACATCCCCTCTGTTCCCTTCACCAACATGCCCATTGAAATCTGCTCCAATCTCCACTCTCTCACCCTTGGGTACAGTCATCACCACTTCATCCAACTCACTCCAAAGTTTGTCTGTCTCATCCATCACACATGCAACTGGCAGAGCATATGCACTAACAGCAGTCATCATTACACCGTCAATGTACAGCTTCATTAACATCACTCTGACCAACACTCTTTTCACCTCCATAAACACTCTTGCCATACTGTTCCTTCAGGATAACACCTACACCATTTTCCCATCCACACCATGATAGAACTATTTGGACCAGACTCTGATACACTTAGCATTATGCCCCTTCCATCTTGTGTCTTGCACACACAATATATCAACTTTCCTTCTGTCCATCATATCAGCTAGCTCTGTCCCCATACCAGTCATACTGCAAACATGAAAAGTTCCTACCCTCATTACCCCAATCCTTGCCTTTCTCCTCTCTTCCTGCCATATGAGCATCGGACATCCTCCAGGGTATGTCTGTGAATGCAAAAGCTACTGTGCTCTCAAATGACTTGTGTGTTACAGCAATATTACGAAAGTGTCACTAATTTTGGCCCATCGCCCACCAACTATGTGTGGCATCCTCCAGATGTCCTGCTCTAACAGGTTGACAGGAATGACTGAGCAGCAAGAGTGTAAATACAGTGTGCCATACTGACATAGAACAGAAATGTATATCAGGTATTACCTGTGCACATGTATGTATGAGTAGGTGTACCTGGCTGCCTCATAACAAACAGACATGGGATGCAAAATGTCAGGTAAATAAGCTGTACATGTTGTACGTGTGTAATCTTAGTTTCTTTGCATCCAACAGAGTGACATTTCTACAGCTACTGGTTGTTGCATTGCCCTGACACAGACATGGGTACTAGATTAAGCATGATTATCAGGTTGAAATTGAAGAGGTGTCCAACTATGTTATGACCTTGTATCCATGCTTACTACAAACAGCCATATGACCACTCAGCAATACCTAACCCGTAAAACCTGTCTCCACCAAAGTAGAGTAATCCCCTTTGCTGGACAGCAGCAATAAACAAACCACATAATTGGTCGCTATATTGACTATACAGGCCAGATTAGGAGCAAGCACCAACTTGGCAGCTAGTCAGCCTTTGTCTGAATGAGCATATAAGGTCACAGGTGGATTACTGTAAGGCTAACTATGAGTACAAATTGGACACATCCACCAAGGGATGCTCTGCTAGTTGCATGTGTGATGGATGAGACAGACAAACTTTGGAGTGAGTTGGATGAAGTGGTGATGACTGTACCCAAGTATTTTTTTTGCTTTTAAAGTTTGTACTGTTAGTTGTTTAGATCTCTGTTGAAACTGTTTTGTCCCACCCACCCTACCTATTTTTGGTTTGTAGTTTAAATTTGGTAGCTTTTGCAGTTGCCCGCCGCACTGTAGATTTGATCTGGGACACTCCCCTAGTCCCATCTCTTTACCACATTCTACCTAATAAACTCTTTCTGCACTTGCTTTTAGTCATTTTAATTTAATTGCATTTTTTAAACTGTGTTTGATCTAATATTGCTACATACTCAAGTGTGCTAGCTTGCACTGCATGTGAATTGTTTTTACTACTGTTTTTGCTACTTTTCTGTAAAAACAAAAAACTGTAAGCCTGTTTCCTACCTTTCCTGTAACTAGTGTTCCAGATACAGATTTGCTGTATCCAGGACTGTATGTAAGCTTCTGAGTCCCCCAAGCCTTTCTGTGTTGGAGGGAAGCCTTCTAGCTTATCAGTGGGAGTGGTAAGCACTAGGTAACCTGCTTACCACATAAGGAGTGGTTGTTGCCCAGAAATTGTAGTTATTGGCCGTTTGGACAATCACTTCCATCTCTCTCAACTTTCTGATTTGAAAGCCTGCATTTGCACTTGTTTCTGTCCTGTAAATCATCTGGTGCAGATACAGATTCTTAGTTTTAGCACTTAAATTTGCTTATTCATGCTCAGCACTTGTTCAGAACTTGTAAGCACTAAATAAGCTACTAATTACTATAGCACTCAATCTTCCTCATTAGCTAGAGGAAAATTGTTTTGTACTTACTTTTCTCACTTGCTTAGAAAAAACAGCTCTTGTACTCACTTTCCTCACTTATCTAGTGGAAAATTGTTTTTTTTTTACTTAGGCATGTCCAAGGGTCAGCTCCCAGTGTTCTCTCCTGTCTATCTGATTAATCTGGGCATCTTGAGGCAATGTAGAAATTGCCTCATGTACACAGACAACCCTCTCCTCCTACCACCCAACACTACAACCTGTGAGAGATGCACTTATCTAGCCAAACTGGAGGTAAAGCTCTTTCCAACCAAGACTGAACTTGACAGTCAAGAGGAGAAGGTAAACATTTGCACCACACCACACTCATCACATAGTCTCACTAAATCTACACCACCAAAATCCACACATAGTAACACAAAAACATTCGCAGAGGCTCTCAATAATAATCTGTCTAAGCAAAAGTGACCTCCAAAGCAGAAATGCAAGCAACCTCTATCCCCCAACACAACCCAAATGACACATAGCCCACAGACTCAATGTGCCACTCAACCTCAGCCAATAAGGCAAAACAACATACCCAACACACTAGTCATAGGTGACTCTATAGTCAGGCACACTGATGTCCCACTCACCAGGCTAAAAAAGGAGAAGGTTACTGTCAGCTGCCTGTAGGGTGCCAGGATCCACCACATAACCCACGCATTCAGGTGACTCCACAACAAGTACAAATATGACTCTGTCATTGTCCATGTTGGTGTGAATGACCAAAGACGTACCTCCCTGGACTACATGTAAAGAGACATGGATGAGCTCTCCGATCTTGTAGCCCAGGCAGGTATGACCCTAGCCCTGAGTAGCATTCTGCCATCGCCCAGAATGATACCGCAGTACAAGGACAAAATGATTGACTTCAACAATCGGCTAAGTTTCTGGTGTCATTCTAAGGGGAATGCAGTATCTGTCTGCTTGGGATGACATGGTCAACAGACCATGATGCTTTGCCACAGATGGACTGCACCTATCGCCCCTGGCATTCCGGGTGCTGGCTAAGGCTCTTGCTGCCCCTATAGTGCCTTTTTTAGGCAAGGTTCAAATAACAAATTCGCCACCATAACAAGATCAAGAAAGCAAAAACTGACTGTAATGCTACTCAATCCTAGAAGTCTAAATCCCAAAATGCACTCGCTCGAGGCACTCCTTAAAATGGAGAACATCGATATCTGTGCAGTGACTGAGACCTGGTTCAAGGCTCCAGAGAGCACCCTGCACTACCAGGCTATAACTCATACCACACTTTTCGGCCATGTAACCTGGACCGAAACACCAAAGGCAGAGGTGTGTCCATATTCATTAAGGATATCCACACCTCCAGGCTAGTTGCTCAGCATAACACGTCCGATGTTATCCAAGTGCAACTAACTCTGGGCAAAACTGCAATACAAATTGTAGCTTGCTACAGATCCCCCACCATTCCCCAGGATTCCCACTCCTCTTTTCTTGATGTACTGGAAAATATTAGGGTTCAACCAAATACCCTAATAATGGGCGACTTCAAGTACCCCACCATTAACTGGGAAAACTACTCATGTACCAACTCCTTAGCTCAACGCTTTCTGGAATTCATAAACTCCAATGCCCTGGATCAACTTATCCACACCCCCACCAGGGGCAATAATATCATAGTTGGTCAACTCCTAGTTGGTCCAATCCAACCATAAGTAAATCACCCTTGATATCCACATCCCGCCCCCACCCCCAATTAAGGAAACCACAGAAAAAATGTCTCCAAAGCCAACTTCATGCTTCTTAATACAGAAGTGGTGAACTTCATGACACCCATGCAGATGGACAATACAGTTACAACTGCTGAATCCTACACAAATGCACTCTATAAGCACTTACACAAATGCATAGATTGTGCTATCCCAAACAGAACCAAGACACCATCCTCCAAAAAAAGTAAGCCAATCTGGTGGTCCCTTGCCATAAACAAACTGTACAACAGAAGGAAGAAACTGTTGCAAAAGAGAGTAAAATCCCATGAGTGGAGGAGCTCCCTGGTCAGCCTCAGTAAGAAGCTGAGATCCCTTATAAGATCCTCCAAAGCTAGCTATGAAAACAAAATCACCACTAATTCCAAGGACAACCACAAAGCATTCTATAGTTATGTCAAGAATCTCAATGGCAACACCCAGATCTGCTCTGAGTCACAGCACAAAGGCATGAAAATTACAGAACCAAAAACGAAGCTTGTAGGGGAAGTCCAAATGAAGGTCGGAAACTCATAAAAAGTTTTATTCAGTACAAACAGTACAGGCAGTTGCACCACAATTCTAACGTCACAAATAAAATACATTTTCGACTGTTGTTGCCAAAGTCTTCATCAGAAAGTTACAGAACCATCTGATATTGCCAACATCCTGACAGATAGGTTCAGTGCTAACTTTACCCCCCTCTCACCCCCTATAGGGCCCATATCTACACAGGAAGAATGCAGAGTCCCTGTAATCACAACTACACAGGTAAAAGCTGCACTCTCTAAAGCAAAAACACAGCATCCATGGGACTAGACAACATCCCAGGCTGCGTTTTACACAAACTTCAGAATGAACTGGCTCCCCACTTAAGCACCATGTTCAATAATAGCATCGCATCAGACTTTGTGCCCAGTGAATGGTGCACAGCAACAGTTATCCCACTCCATAAAGGAGGAGCCACCACTGATCTGGGAACTATCGATCTATTAGCCTGACGAGCCTGGTCTGCAAGGCCATGGAACGTATCATCATGGAACTCATAAACAAAGACATTGGTAACCTCCAAACTCTGGATGCCACCCAGTTCGGGTTTGTGAAAGGCAGATCATGCCTCCTGAACCTGATCGACTTCTTTGAGGCAGTCACCAAAGCTGTAGATGAGGGTAAAGTGGTTCACACAGCCTATCTTGACCTCGCCAAGGCTTTTGACACCGTACCCCATTCTGGAATTATAGCTAAACTCACTAAACTAGGTATAAATCCCTGCATCACAAGATGAGTTGCCAACTGGCTCACTGACAGAACCCACACTGTAAAAGTTGCAGACTCCAAATCTGACCTCAAAGCAGTGACAAGTGGAGTACCACAGGGTTCCATCCTGGGACCTCTCCTGTTTGGTATCTACTTTTCTGAAGTACAGGCTAACACAGAAGGCCTTTGGCTAACGAAGTTCACAGATGACTGCAAACTAGGAGCCATAGTCAGTCCCCAAATGATGTGGACATCCTACAGAAGGGCCTCACTGAGACAGATGCCTGGTGTCAGAGCCATGGCCTCAAGCTCAATGCCAAAAAGTGCAGTATCATCCCCTTTGGGAAAAACTCTGTACCCATGAACTACCACATAGGCAGCTATCTACTTAACACCGAATGCGTGAAAAGAGACATTGGGACCCAGGTGGACAGTAGTCTCTCCTTTGATAGTCACATCGCCACAGTAGTCAGGAAGTCTTCCTACATGGTACACCTCATCATAAAAGGGTTCTCATCCAGGAAAAAAGAGGGCATTGTTCCCCTCTACCCGACACTCATTAGACCCATTATAGAGTACAACGTCTGTTTTGGAATGTACCTCACAAGACATCTGCAGCAGCTGGAAAGGCCACAGAAGTACCTCACAAAGAGGATTACTGGCCTCAAACAAATGCCTGACACTGACCACCTCAAAAAAACTCCAGCTTTACTCTGTAGGATATCACCTACTCTGAGGTGATCTCTGCCTAACATATAAAGCTATGTCAAACCCAGAGCTGTTGTACATGCTACACCTAAAGAAATCCCAATCCTTCTGAGCTACACGCTCTAGGGACCTAAACTTTGTCACCACAATAAACAGGACATGCTGGAGGGATAGATTCCTGTCACAGAGACTTCCCATACTCTGGAACAGGCTACCCATTTATGTCAAGCAATGTTCTTCATTAGCACGCTTCAAGAAAAATCTTGATGAGTGGATGGGAAATAGGAAATACATCCCGTGGATCACTTCTGTGTCTCTGGTCAACAGAGGCACAGGAAAATTACTTTCTTGGGTGGCGTAAGCCAGGGAACCTTGTTGGCTAGGCTTACATAGGTCCTTGGGCCAATAGCCTAGTATCTACCTATGAACCTATGAAACTAAGGGCAATCATAATGCTGTCTTCACATATGTCTGCAATCTCAGAGGCAACAACCCAACCCACCCTGTAATGGTGGTCAATCACACCACATACACAAACACCATAGCTATAGCTAACTTGCTGCAGACAGGTGTAGGGCAAACATCACCCCCCTGGCTCAGCATCAGTGTAGGTGGATATTCACAGCACCTGCACCTCTCCCCTCATCATCAGGGAGCAGGTGCATGCTGCCTAATCAAAGTCAACAAAAGCAAGTCTCCATGGGACCAGAAAACATTCCTGTCTGCATCCTACATGAACTCAGACATATTCTTCCAACTCCATTACACACTGTATGCAAGCAAAGTCTGAGCACCACTGACATCTCATCTGCAAGAAAGACAGCCACTGTAATCCCTGTATTCAAACATGAACAATGAATGGTGGTTTATACAATGTACTGGCCCTCATTGAGGGGAACATGACACATCAGCACCAGGAGTGCAATGCAGGTTCATACTGCGCTGATAGATAACAGGGGTATGATGTGGTTGTAAGTGGTGGCTAATGATAGGCAATATTGATGTGCTGGCTCTATAAATAACTCTGAGCAATGTCTGAGGTCCTGTGATGTGTTTCCCTGTTTTTGTCTTCCAGCTGCCATGTAACGTCAGCCGTTGTACACTGCAGAGGAAAATGCAGCCATAGCTGAAGCAATAATACAGCACCATGTTGTGCTGTTCGGCCAGAGCTGACAAAATCTGTGGGAGTGGACTGCGCTGTGAGACGACCTTCTCCACAGAGTGAACACCTTGGGCCACCATGGCTGCACATATGATCAGGTCAGGCATCGGGCAACTGACCTGATATGTTGTGCCTGGCAAAGGGCTTCTGTTGTGGCCAGGGACTGTTCCTCCACAGGCGGGGGACCTGCTATGCAGGCCCCACTTACAATGATGGAGGAGCACCTTGCCAACATTGGGGCAACCCCCACACAACAACCAACACATGAAATAGCAGCTGTGGAGGTTGGTGACACCCAGGCAACAGGCGAGGAGCATTCAAGATAGGCCACTGTGCACATCAATTTAATCATGTAGCACTCATACTGTCTTCAATAGAATATCTAGCTGCATATGTCAGTTCAAGCTGCATTTATGGTTGGATTTAGTAATGCACACAAGTGCACATCTATGGTGAGGTACAGCAAATTGTGTGCTATCATAGCTTGTACTGTACCTGTGCAGGCACGTACCAGTCATCTTGTACAAATGACAAATGTGAGCCTGCTAACAATACCTTTCCCCCACAACTACATAGGTACCTCTGGCTTGCATGTGGAACAGCAGCCTGAAGCCGGTGAGTATGGGATTTTTCTGTTGTGGCTCACCAGTACCCCAGGAATGTTACGGTCATGCATGTGACTCTGTGCACAACTGTTACTTACAGCTATTTTGCAATATCGGTCTGTTCACTTGTGGTGGGGTTAACTACATTGCGTCACAGTGGTCATCACAGGGGCCTATTTGCAGGAGATGTCACATATTTGTAGCATACCACACAACATGTGATTGCAAGAAATCTGGACAAAGACGGATAAAATGGGGGGACAACGGCCCAGAACTAGGGACATATTTTATAAATTAATGTTATACAGTGCATATAAATGGTGTACACACACCTGCTAGTATGCCAGGTATTTTGTGAAATACAAAAATGAGAGCACAATAATACATTTCCAAACCCTTCCAACCTTTCATGTGACTTATAACCTATACAATTCAATTGTAAAACAAACAAATCTGTTAGGGGAACAATTATGGCACACAATAAACTTACAAGAAGCTAGATACATATGTGTACACAGGCCGAAGCTAATACTGTGTTAAAGCAGCTTTCGATATTATTACAGCATTACGCCTTCTTGGGTACACACCTGCCATTAATTACAGAAACTCTTTGATTAACAATTACCCATACATTAACTGGAGAACTACTCAAGTACGAACTCCCTTGTCCAGCATTTCCTAGAATTTATAAACTCAAACACCCTGGATCAACTGGTCAACACCCCCACCAGAGGTGACAACATATTGGACCTGGTCATCACCAACATGGGTGACCGGTGTTCCACACAGGAGGTCAACCCCTCGCTGGTTAGATCTGACCATAAACTAATCACTCTGGATATCCACATTCCGCCACCACCCCCAGTCAAAGAAACCACCGTGAAAAACTTTTCAAAAGCAAACTTCATGTTACTTAAGTACAAGATGGGAAGTTTCAAAGCCCCCATGCTAAACGATAACGCTGTCCAAGCTGCAAAATCCTTTACTAATGCACTCTACAGGCACCTACAAGAATGCATGGATTGTGCTATCCCAAAAAAAAACAAGACTCACTCCTCCAAGAAAAGGAAACCAGTCTGGTGGACCCCTGCCATAAACAAGCTATACAATAGAAGGAGGAAACTAGTACAGAAAAGAGTAAAATCCTAAGAAGGGAAGACATCCCTGATTAGTATCAGCAAGAAACTACATTCCCTCATAAAATCATCCAAGGCTAACTTCGAAAGAAAAATTGCCATGGACTCCAAAGATAACCACAAGGCATTCTTTAGCTATGTCAAGAATCTAAGTGGCAATTCTCAAATCTGCTTGGAGTTAGTGCAGAATGGCACAAAATACACTAAACTGACCGATATAGCCAATATCCTGGCAGACAGGTTCAGTGCAAACGTCACCCCCCTCTCACCCCCAAAAGGGCCTATAACTATACCAGAAGAATGTAGTGTCCCTGAAATCACAGACACTCATAGGATCACAGGTTCATAGGTTGGTACTAGGCTATCTGCCCTAGGGCCTATACAAGCCTAGCCATAACAATTCCCTGGCTATTTCTTCACACTATTTACTTCCCTGGACCCCAGTCTAGCAGGGCGACTGACGTGATCCCTGGGGTGAATATAGGTTCATAGGTTGGTACTAGGCTATCAACCCTAGGGCCTATACAAGCCTAGCCATAACAATTCCCTGGCTATTTACTCAGGTTAAAACAACCATCTCCAAAGCCAAAAACACAGCATCAATGGGACCGGACGGTGTCCCAGGCTGCGTCCTACTTGAGTTCAAAGATGAACTAACCCCTCACCTAAACACACTGTTTAAACTCAGCCTCTCCACAGGCTACATGCCCACAGAGTGGAACACAGCAATGGTTATTCCGCTCCACAAATGTGGAGCCACAACGGACCCTGGGGACTATCACCCTATAAGCCTGACTAGCTTGGTCTGCAAAGCTATGGAGCACATCATCATGGATCTCATTAACAGAGACATTGGAAACCTACAAACACTGGTCCCTACTCAGTTCGGCTTTGTTAAGGACAAATCATGCCTCCTAAACCTGGCAGACTTCTTTGAGACAGTTACCAAGGCTGTAGACGATGGAGAGGTGGTCCACACAGCCTACCTAGACCTCGCAAAGGCCTTTGACACCATTCCCCACTCAGGTATTATAGACAAGCTCACCAGCCTGAACATAAACCCCTATGTCATGAGATGGGATGCCAACTGGCTCATGGACAGAGCTCACATGGTAAGAGCTGCAGGAGCTAGGTCTGACTCTAAACCGATTACAAGTGGCGTTTCCCAGGGCTCAGTCCTAGGACCCCTCCTGTTCGGCATATGCTTCTCAGAGATACAGGCAAGCACAGAAGGACTATGGCTGACCAAGTTTGCAGATGACTGCAAACTAGGGGCTATAATTGACTCTCTGGCTGACACAGATATCCCCCAAAAGGGTCTCACTGAGACAGGTACCTGGTGTCAAAACAATGGCATCAAGCTAAATACCAAAAAGTGCATAGTCATCCCCTTTGGAAATAACAAAGTACCCACAAAATACCACATAGGTGGTAGCCCCCTAAACATGTAAAACGTAATAAGGGATCTGGGGACCCAAGTAGATAGTAACCTCTCCTTTGATAATCACATTGCCAAAGTGGTTAGAAAATCCTTCTATGTGGCCCACCTAATCAAAAAAAGGGTTTGTATCCAGATTGAAAGAGGTCATTGGGCCCCTCTACGCAGCACTCATCAGACCCATCATAGAGTACAATTCCCCATTTGGGATGTACCTTACAAGACACCTGTAACAACTGGAAAGACCACAGAAGTTCCTCACCAAAAGGATCACTGGCCTCCAACAGATGCCCTATGCAGCTTGATTGAAGAAACTCCAGCTGTACTTGGTTGCATACTGCCTACTCAGAGGTGATCTCTGCCTGACATACAAGGCCATGTCCAAACCAGAACTGATGGACATGCTCCACCTAAAGAAAACCATATCCACTTGAGCCACATGCTCCAGGGATCTAAACCTCACCACAACAATAAATAGGACGTGATGAAGGGATAGATTCCTGTCCCAGAGACTTCCTATGCTCTGGAACAAGATTCCAGTCTACATTAGGCAGAGCTCCTCGCTAACCCTCTTCAAGAGAAACCTTGACGAGTGGATGGGAAGCAGAAAGTTTACCCCAGGGATCACTTCAATGGCTCTGTTGGACAGAGGCACAGGGAATTAATCTAAGGGGGCGGCGAAAGCCAACACATTCTGGATAGTCTCATAAATGCCTTCAGGCAGATAGCCTAGTACCTATCTATGAACCTATGAACCTATGAACAGCAAATAATGGCCAGCTGTCTTACCAGGATAATCCTAAATTTACTCAGTTGCTTGCTACAGCAACAGCCATAGTTGTCATACAGCTTACAAAGCAGCAAAGGGATCTCATTTGTGAAAGGTATTAGCCCAGAGAAGGGTAAACACACATTTCCACAGCCTTGTATATATCATGGAACACAGTGAAGACAGTCATCAAATTGTGGTGGAAATATGAGTCAACAGTGACATTGCAAAGAAGTGGGTATCCCTCCAAATGTGTGGAAAAGACAAGACCCAAACTGGTCAGAGAGGCTGCCAGGAGACCTACAGCAACACTACAGGAGTTGCAGGAATCACTGGGAAGTACCGGTTGTGTAATACATGTGACAGCAATCTCCTGTATTCTCCACATGTCTGGCCTATGGGGTAGGTTTGGAAGATAGAAGCCTTCTCACACACTGAACAACATCCGGGTCTGGTGAATTTCTCAAGAAAATACATCAGGTCTCCCAAAATCATGTGGGGAAATATGTTATGGTGTAATGAGTCCAATGTTGCACTTTTTAGCCACAATACCAAAAGGTATGTTTGACACAAGAACAACACTGTGCATCACCAAAAGAACACCATCCCCATGGTGAAGCATGGTGATGGCAGTGTTCTGCTTTGGGGTTGCTGTTCATAAGCTGGAAGTTGGCCTGTAGCCAAGGTGGAGGGGATTTGGAAGAGTTCAAAATACCAGTCCCCTTCTGACCCAAATTCTTCATGTGTGTGCTAGAAAGCTGTGGATGAAGAGGACTTACACCTTTCCACATAACACTCCATAAAAGAATGTCTTCACAAGAAGACAATCATTTTGGAATGGCCCAGCCACAGTCCACACATACATCCAAAAGAGAATCTGTGGGGTGCCCTGAAGAGGCCTGTGCAGAAGTGATGCCCTCGCAATCTGACAGTTGGAGGGCTTTTGTAAGGGAGAGTGTGCAGATATAGCTAAGTAGAGATGTCCCATACTGATATACACCTTCCCAAGAGGACTGACTGCTGTTATGAAATCAAAAGGTGCTTTAAAAAATTATTAGTTTAAGGGTGTGCACAGTCATGCAACCAGCCTATTATACATATTTCAACTTCTACATGTTACCCCTAACCGATGTGTTTGTTCTTCAATTGGATTGCACAGGTTATAGGTCACATTAAAGGTGGGAAATGTTATGACATGATTTCTGTGGTCTCATGTTATATATCAGACAAACTTGGCATATTAACAGGGGTACCTACACTTATAATATCAACCCTAAGCTTAGAAGGTTGTTAGTGCAACCGATTCTGTTGTAACATACATGTACTGTAGGTTTTGAAGTGTGAGACTCAAAGTATGGCATTAAATAGTGACACCAGCCCTCATATCATCCCAGGATTTATGAGGAACAGACCAGAAATATGAGCCACACATTTAGACATTCAGCGACACTCTGCACAGTTGAGAGGTATGTTCTGTAGGAGATGCCACTGTGCTATATGGGTAAAAAGCAATTATGTGTGCATGGGTGCAGTGTGTGCTATTGAAGGCCCATCACCTACTAACACTACTCATGTATCACAGAGCTGTATATAAGTTGTAAAAGGAAGTGGAAAGGGCTGTACTGCATGATGTTGAGGGCCTATCCAGGTTATGTATGTAGTGTCTGACTGTGTTGTGAATGTCACCAGTTGGCTGTTGTGAGGTTTGTGTAATGCCTGTCTACCACCTCACTTGTATGTGTATGTGTGTGCATGCATGTGTGCATGTGTGTGCATGTGTAGCAGCAAACAGTGTAGTGCAGGTATTAATTTACATATGTTGTCTTTCCCCCACAGGTGGTCATGCTGGTCGTGGTCCCTCCTGTTCAGTATCTGATGTCATTGTCTCTGCAGACTCTGGCAATGATGATGGTCATTATTCAGACACAGTTGGTGTTATCAGAGGCTGAATCTGTGCCATTGATTGGCATCCCAAAGTCATCCACAATGTCCCCGCATGCAGCCACAATGTCCAGGGTTCCTATCACGTAGTCAAACTTTTACAAGTTCAACCACATATGGTCGAGTCCATACGTTCGATTTTGTAAAAATTCAAGCGTTTGAATGGAAATCTCCATAAGTGGAGGTTTATATTCACTTCAATGTGGTGCGATCTCGGAGTTGGTACATTTAAGTAGTGTGGGGGGTGCTGGGGGGCTTGCCCCCCTGCTTAAAACAATTTTAGTTTTGTGCGCTGTGTAGTTATTTTTTTTAGCTACTCAAAGTTGTGTAACTTTGAACATAATGGTTCGACCATTAGGTGTTCGGAGTTACGGAACTTCAACTATCTAATATAGACCCCAATGTCCACATATGCACAATCCCGAGCAGCCACAGATGATGGACTTTTGGCAGGTGGTGGCATGGAACAGGCTAGTGTGTTGACTATGGCAGGTATGAACATACCACTCAACTGTACAGGTTTTCGCAACCTGTCCAGATTTTTGCCTCATAATTTTGATATGTTCATCCTGAAATCTGTTCCTTTCTGGCAGATAGCTGAGGATTGAAGTCATGAGATAATGACAAACATTTGAGTTTAAGACTCCACATCCTTCCAAAAATTCATGCTAATGCAAAACCTATTATTCTATCAACTTTCTAAGTTTGTAAGAGCAATATTTAAAATCTGTCCCTATTTGTCCCTCCATCATTTTAGGCTTTGTCCGGATTTTTTGCTCTAAGAAGTTGAGAGGTATGGGTGTGAGTGTAGACACTGTCCATAGCTAGAGGGCAGGCGAGGTCCCACACATGCAGATGGACAGGGGGGCTCACAGAAGGACTGCTGCTCATCAAGCCACTGTCGCAAGTGCCACAGCAGATGTCACCAGATGCATGTTTTGGGCTGTCATGGATGCACAGGCATGTAGTGAATGCAATACCAGATAGGTACTCAGGGTGGTGGATGCAACTCTTCCTGGTTTATGTGGTGACATAAGTGACGTTGTTGAGGCCGCATGCCAAAATACTGAGGTCATGAATAGATGGAGTGAGAACTTGGCAATCCTTGACAGTGGCATGTCTGTGCTAGAGCATGTGGTGGGAGATGGGCATCAGCCATTTGGATGTAGGTCAGCACCAACATCAGCTGAGAGCCTACAGGGCTGTGCATCTTCACACTCCCATAGTGGCAGTCACACCAGCACTAACTGTAGGGGGGGTTGCTGTCCACATCACAATGGAGTAGGCCATGGGCATGTAGTCCTGGCCGGTCCCGTAAGGGACATGGACCCAGCAGACAGCAGTCACCATCAGGAAGCAGTTCTGCATCTGGTCTTGGGCCTGGTGGTACAAGTGAGACCTCTGGCAGAACCAGTTCACATATCCATGGCCGGAGATAGTGAACTGGACACCCTGCCATGTACAGTCTGCAGCTGTACAACATACCCCTGTGTAGGGCAGCCACATGGTGTGACTGTGTGCATACATACACACACATCTGTATCACAGGCAAGTCACCTCCAGACACATACAGCACCTCTGCACAGCCGATCTATAGGTTATCCCTCCAAACACACACACATGGATGTCAACCATAGGGCCCAGCCTAAGCCTCTGGAAAACCCACACCGCACCCTGTGCATATGTTGGTACCTGTGTCACATCCCTGCCATCCATACCACTGATGTAGGAACAGGCTAATATGGGTCTGATGCACAGGGTGAATATAGTACAGTGTAGCTATGTAATGCTTTTTAAGGTGCTGTCTGTTTATATTTGTTATGGGTACACATAAAGGTATATGTACCTTATTGCCATGATGCATTATTGCTGTTAGTACCACTGACTGAATGTAGTCCGACATGCTGCATTCTGTTTGTGTTCCATGTGTTTGTGTGTCTGCTGGCTGTGGCCCTGCAGACATTACCAACATGGAGTATGACAGAGTGGAAATACACTGACTGTTTCATAGCCAAGGTACAGCTTTATATGTACATTTACCAGGTGTGTATGCAGATGGACACTGTTGTCAGACAGTGTATCCTGGCATACATACCCTTGTCACAGACAGGTAGCCTTCAGACATCTCACCTCAGTGTTGTGTAGTACCACAGCATCGTACATATGGAACTGGTTATTGGAGTACTGTCAGTAGGTCCCTCACCAGCTTAGCCATTATATTGACTGCAGCAGATTCAAATGTCAGCATCTGTTGCCCCTGCCATTTATTTCCCATACACTCAACCCTGATGCAGTTGGTGAGGGCATGCATGGTACTGTGTATGACAGGTTTGTGGTATGTATTCCAGAGTTCACAGGGTGGAACAGAGAGACAAAATTGTATATCCTTTGCATACACACAGTACCAACAGACATAGGGGATGTGCATACAGTAACACAAACACAGTTAGCAATGGACAGTTTCATAAACCTACATATCCACTTTAATGTACTATAGTGCTACACACACATGCCATGCCCTGCATACATTATATGTGTGGGACATAACCCACTAACTCTTACAACATGTAATGTTGGGAATGCCTTCATGGATGGTAAGCTAACCCTCTGGAAATAACAACTGGAGTCATCTATTGCTCCTACAATCCTGGACAAGTGATAGGGTAACAGACATTGCATCAGCATGATATTGCAGTCAGGTATGATATCTTATGCTGGCATGTGTGTCAGTACACTAACCTGGCCTGTACAATGGTTTAGCATGTTGCATGTAAGGCAGATGCCATTAACACTCAATATAAAGTAATGCCATCAGAAGGTGGTAAGCAAGCATGGATGGTAAACACATCAAAATGGTATAACCCACACCCGATATGAGTCTCAACCCAAACACACACACACACACACACACACACACACACACACACACACACACAGTTGCCAGTACTGAGATTAGAACCCCTACCTATCTAGTTATTTCTACTATGGTGTTATGCAGTTATCAGACACACCACAGAGCTTATATGAATTCACCTTCTCCCAAGGTACTTCTGACGTGAATGACATCAGCAGGCCATGTAAAGTAGGGTGATGGGAAGTGTACACACATCAAAATGGTATAACCCACACATGACTTGATGCTCAACCTAAACACACACACACACACACACACACACACACACACACACACACACACACACACACACACACACACACACTTACTTGTCAGTATTGAGATTAGAACACCTGGCCTATCTAATAATTTGTACTAGAGTGTTATTCAGTTATCGCACGCACTATGGAGCTTACTGGGCTGACAACTGGCCAAAGGTGCTGATAAGGGTAATGACATCAGCAGGACTGATAAAGTAGGACAATGGGTGGGAAACTTATCAAAATACTTCTTACAAACATACACACTTCCACACACACTTATACATCCACACACACATTTGTCAGATATGAGATTAGAACCCCTGCTTATCTAGTGATTTGTAGTACAGTGTTATGCAGTTACTGCACACGCTACAGAGTTTACTCGGCTGATAACTTGCCAAAGGTGCTGATAAGGGGAATGACATCAGCAGGACTGATGAAGTAAAGCACTGGGTGGGAAACTTATCAAAATACTTCTTACAAACATACACACTTACACACACACTTCTACACCCACACACACATTTTCTGGATCTGAGATTAAAACCCCTGTCTATTTGCAGTTATCTGCTGTAACATTGCTGCCATTTGTGTGCCTTTACCAGACATTTCTCTCTGGTTTTCTACAGCTGACTTGCTGTGTGGGTGTGAGGGGTGGGTATGGGACCCCCACAATGACATCCATGCCTGTGATCTATGACCCCCCCCCAGTTAGCTCTCCCCACACATGTACTGCAGTGGCATTTGCCACTTTGGGTACTACTGCATAGAGTGCGGGGCCAGTTTTGGGCAGACATTTCCTGGTGTCCCACATATCTGTCAGATGTCTGCAGCTATCCCACTAGGCCACCGCATTCCCTTGCATGCATGCAGCATTACCATAGATATACTAGCAAAACATATAATAATCCTAACATTTACTGCCAAGAAGACTGAGTTACCTTGTGCCTGCGACAGTTGTGAGGACGATGCATTAGGGCTATCTATGTTAGATGTACACAGTACACTGCCTATACATGGTAAATTACAGGTAGTGTGATGTGTGTGTCATCCATTTTACTGAGTGCATGAGTCAGAGAGAGGTTTCAGTCCCTGGGTCCCTACAGTGTCAGTGTGTGTGCTATGTGTTGCCTCTTTGCCATTGCCTGGGAATACTGGGCATGCCTCCATCTGCCTACAAGAGCAGGCTCAGGAGGTTCCTCCTCTGCATCCCTCTGTGCCAGTGGGGACCTTGGCAATGGCGGAGGGCTGTGTGGCCCTTCCCTGTGCTGTTTGTGCCGCAGCTGTTTCTGCAGGATCATATTGTGTAGCATGGCACATACTATGAACATCTGTGCACATGTGACTGGAGAGTACTGCAAGGATCCACTGGATATGTCAAGGCAGTAGAACCGTGACTTCAGCAGCCCAAACACATGCTCAGTAATGATCCTTGTTTGTGCGTGTGCCTCATTATGGCATTCTTGAGTGGGTGTGGGTGCATTTCTGATGGATGTCATCATCCACTGCTCCAGTGCATAGCCAACATCCTCCACCAGATGGCCATATGATATGTCCCCACTAGCAAATGTGTGGTACAGCTGTGACAAATGCCAGATGTGTGAGTCTTGATAGCTTCCAGGGCTGCCAACATACACATTCATGATAATGCCCTGGGCATTGCACATGACCTGGCAGCTGATGGAGGGGAAGCCCTTGCGGTTTATGTAGACTCTAGCCTGTTCACTGGGTGGTGCTTTAATGTGGATGTGTGTGCAGTCTATCGCACCCAGTACCTCCAGGTATTCTGCTACCCAGTGGAAGAGATGCATATTCCTGGTCCTCTCCTCGTGGGTGTTGGGGAAGTAAATGTGCTCACCAGCATGTGGTAGCATGGCATCCAGGAACTGGTGGAGTACCCTGGATGCAGATGTCTGTGAGAATCCCATGTCCATGATGTCCGCAGTAGGTCTTTGGAAAGTACCTGTAGCTAGTATTCTTAAGGCTACACATACCTTGGTATCCACTGGGATGGGTTCCCTCTGTTGCCTCTGGGTCTCAGTTGAGTCTGGCACAGCTCGATGATTTGCTGAAAGCTGTCTCTGTCCACCCTGTAGTGCTCTTTTATCTCCAGATCATGTAGTTCGTAATAGGTAACCCTGGGTCTGAACACTCTTCTCCTCCTTCTGAGTCTGGGGCGGTTGTCAGCATTATCCTCCTCACCTCCCTCAGCCCTTTAGCCTCTAGCACATACTGATGTATCAAAGCAACAGCAGCCAACAACATTTTTGTTAATTTTGTCAGTTAAAATGTCCCCGTGTGTGTACACCTATGGTGTATGGTATAGAGTTTGTGGGGAACAAACAGACTGAAAGGTGTTTGCATAGTTTATAGTGGTGTGCTACTGATACTGCCTGTATGATTGGCTGAGTATGATACATTTGAGCTGCTTGCTATTTTATTTGTGCTTGATTGCTTTTATTCGGCTATTTCCCATTTTCCCCCTTCCTATTTTCACCCCTTTTAAGCCCCAAGGTGCGCCATGCAAAGCCAGTGCCCATACGTAAACAGTCCTGTTATTTCTGTTTTTTTTTTTTTTTTTTTGTTTTTGACCCAGTGTGCATCAAGCAAACCCTTTTAGGTAATGTAAACAAGAAGTAAAGGCTCTCCCTGGATGCGAACATTCTTTTCATTTCATGTAATAAGTCAAAACAGCCTCAGAAACACCCCCTAGCTTAGCTAGGCTTAGCTAAGCTTATCTGAGGGCCATAGGGTTCCAATCTGCTTACACTATGCGTGACACACTCCCTTTTCATGTCTGTTGCTCCTCCTGCTTACACAATCATGTTATAGCACCTACATAATTACCACTCCCACTCCAAACTCCACCAATGACAACAAGGACATTGCCTCCCAATTTAATCACCATTTCACAGAATCTATTCTAACACTATCCTCCCATCAACCTAAGAACAACCCAACACATAACCCTATCAAAGACACTGACAACATCCCATCCTTTACTCTCGCACCCATTCCTACCTCTACAATCAAAAGATCCTCCAAAAACTGAAACCTACCACCCCTACCAGCCAAGTTCCTAAAAATAGCTACTGAATCCTTATCCTACCTTATATCCATACTTATTAACCGCTCCATAGAAGAAGCATATGTCCCACAACTCTGGAAGGTATCTTATATTATTCCACTTTACAAAGGCAAAAACTCCTACAAATACTCTATCACCCCAGTGCCAGTCTATCCCTCTTATCTAAAATACTCGAAAAATGTATAAATTTTCAAGTAATGCAATTCTTTTTTTTTCAAAACAGGTTTATTGTTTTAACATATAAGAGAAATATCATAAAAATTTTATACAAGTAATTAAAAATAGGTATTATTATAATATTCAACAAAACAACTAAAGTATTTACAAAGACATCCACTACAATGAGATCAATTAATTAAACTAAAATACCATGCTATTGAAATTAAAATTTTTTTAACAAATTTTGTAAATTATCCCATACAATAAAATAAGATGTTTTTCTGTTTGTTCTAGTCCTAATTGTGTTTATTTCCATATGGCACACTATATTCATAACATTTTTAAATTCATTGAACGAAGGAGGTGTATCTGAAATCTAATTTCTAGTTATTATTTTCCTAGCCACTGCTAGAATAGACCATAACAAGGGAAGCTTAACCTTTTTAACACTTTGAGGTAGAGGTGTGTTGAATAATATAAGAGATTTAGAAATAATGAAATTATCTGGAAAAAGAGCCTGCAAAATTCATTAATTGACTTCCAGTATTCTTTCAATTTTATACAGTCATAAAACATATGAGCCCAGTCAGCATTAATTTCTACATTACATCTCTTACATAGATTATCTTTATTATTTATTTTATTCATCATCAAAGGTGTATAAAAAGATCTATGTAAAAATGTCCATGTATAAAGTCTCCAGACAATGGAAGACGTAGTTCTATAAGCAGATTCCAATATATATTGTTTATCTTGTTGATTTGGTGGGTCCCCATTAATAGAAGTGAAATAATTCCAGTATGAATCTACACTGTAAAAGTTTCTTGTCTGATAACTTTATGTATGTATGAAAGTTTACCTTTATCAGAAACTTTATGTTGTAAATTTAATATCAAGTAATCAATCAGTGTTGGAATAGATTCTTTAACAGTTATAGACATTAAATCTATTTTATTAATGAGATGTTGTCTAAAGGTCTGAACCTCTAACCAGCAAGTTTTCTTAGATCAAATTCTTGTTTTAAGAAATCTAGATTTTTAACTTTATTATCAGATATCAACTGATACCAGTACTTTAGATCATTATCTATAGCTAAATGAGTTCCTTCAGAAGTAGATGACAAAAGCATACCCTGAGTATACATTATAGGAAATACAATAAAATTCCATTCCCTATACTTAGGGTGCATGAATATAAAGTTACGATAACTAATAATAATATTTAATGGGTAACAAACCATATGTTTAGGTGTAATAGGTGAAGTACAAAATTCCTTTAGTAACCATAACATGGAGTTATTTACAATCATATTTTTATGTGTTAAGGAGATTTTCATGAAGTGTATACTAATTAGCTCCCAATAATCTTTCCATTTTGTGACATATGACTGATCTATTAATAAAGTAATAACTTTTACAATAGAAGAGATAGTATATAAATTAAAGTCTGGAAAAGAAATACCCCCTTGAGACCAGCTATTAGTATGTTTCTTTAATGCAATCCTAGGTCTATTAGGTGCCCATAAGAAATTTAACATTAGTGTGTTCAGTTTCTTAATAATTATTTTTGTAGGTGGAAGTATTATTGATTGTATTAAGTATAAAATCTTGGGGAATATTATCATTTTAATAATTGTAAGTCTCTCCTCCATAGTAAAAACATATTATTCCAGGTATTAAAAATATTTTGTATATTAAGAAAACAGGTATTATAATTATTATATATAATAGATTTAATATCTTTAGATAGTATTATACCTAAATAAGTTATCTGACCTGAATTGGGTACATATTTAGTAAAATCACTAATGAGAATATTTTTCGTGTATATATAGGTAGTATTTTAGTTTTTCTTCATTGAATATTAAACCAGAAATACTTTTAAAATTCATCATGTTATCAAATAGAGACTGTATAGAAGAATTAGATCCTGCTGATGTAATTAGAACATCATCTGCAAAAGTTGAATTTTGGATGTTGTATTTTCATCTATTTCAAAACCCTCTATGTCAGTACTGTTTCTGATCAAATTAGCCCAAGGCTCCATTACTAAAGTGAATAATAGTGGAGAAAGTGGGCATCCTTGTTTTGTACCTTTAAGAATGGGTATTTTTTGTGAAACATATGTTCCTACCTTAATGTAAGCCAACGTTCCTTTGTATAAATGTTCAATTAGATTTACAAATGCATCCGAGAAGTTTGTGCACTTCATTAAGGTAAACAGATAGTCCCAACTTACTGAATCAAATGCTGAACTTATATCAAGACTAATAAGTGTTAAATCTTTCATTTTCCTATTTGCAAAATCTATTAATGTTAAAGTTCTTCTTATATTATCAAAAGTATTTCTATTTACAATGAAGCCTGTCTGATCTATATCTATAATGCGGGAATGATTGTCTTCAATCTATCAGCAAAGATATTCATAAACATTTTATAATCAACATTAAGTAATGAGATGGGCCGATATGAAGAACATCTAGTTGGATCTTTATTAGGTTTTAAAATTGGCGAAATAAATGTATATTGCCAAGATGGGGGTTATTAACTCAGTTTGGGCCAAAATAAAAACCTTATGTATTAATGAATATGTATTTTTAGAAAGGATTTTATATATCTCTGGTATAATACCATCATTACCCGGTGCTTTGTTTGATTTAAGCTTATTTATTTGTGTAATAACTTCTGTATATGAAATACTCTTAATAGTCCAATAGTTTAATCTGTTGTTTATTAAGCTTTTTATTCATATTTGTGGTTATAAACTCCTTTATTTTATCTTTAGGTTCCATGTTAATATTATTATGGTTAATTTTGTGAAAGTGATTTCTAAATTCATCTAGTATTTCTGGTATACTAGAAACATTCTTCTTTTCCTTAGAAAAGATTTCTTTGATATGGTTTTGTTTATTCAACCTTTTGTTTTATTTTTTAAGTCTATGTAAGTATTTGGGGCTTATTGAATAAGACAAAACTTGTATTTCTCTAAAGTTATTTTAACTTTATGAGTTAAAATTTCTTTGTATTTCTCATTTAGTTTGTTTATTTCTTCAATAACTTTCTTGTCCATAATATTTTCTTTATTATTATGTTTATAAGAGTCTAATTTACTTTGAATATCTAACAATTCCTTATCCCAAGATTTCCTTTTATTATTATACCATCTGATACTTTGTCCATATAGATATGATTTTAAGGCATCCCAAACATAAACAATGGAGACTTCAGGAGTGTTATTTATGTCTAAAAATGTTTTACTTCTGAAAGTATATATTCTTTATAGTCTTTTAGTTGAGTTAAGTATGCTGGTATCCTTTTGATCTGAACATTATGAGTATTTTTTATCATGAATTCAAAAACAATTGAATTATGATCAGATATAGGACATGAAATGATTTTGGAATTAATTAAATCTGTTACCATCTGGTTAGAAATAAAGACCCTATCTATTTTTGAATAAGTTTATCTGTTAGAAAAAAAGGTGTATGGTAATGATTTTGAATCTATCTGATTATTAATATCATTCAAATGATAAGAATTAGCAAAATCCTTTAAATGTTTTGCATTAGATGTAATTCTTCTCTTTCCTTTAGTGGTAGTATCACTTTCATGTAGTATACAATTAAAGTCACCAGCTAAAATAATATCTCCTATAGAGAATGATATGATCTTATCAAGATGATGTTTCACTGTATTAATACCAATTCCAGGTATCCAATATACATTAATTAAAG